>NW_020955652.1:139345-266041 GCF_003031625.1 Empidonax traillii
GGTGTCAAAGGCTGTGCTGGAGTCCAGGCAGACACATCCACAGCCTGCCCCTCATCCACCAAGCGGGTCACTTGATCGTAAAAGGAGATCAGGTTGGTCAGACGTGACCTGCCCTTCCTAAACCTTTGCTGGCTGGCTCTGGTCCCTTGTCCATCCTGTAGGTGCTGTGTGATTGCACTCAGGATGATCTGCTCTGTAACCTTGCCAGGCACTGAGGTCAGGCTGACAGGCCTGGAGTTTCCCGGGTCCTCCTTCCGGCCCTTTTTGTGGATTGATGCGACATTCGCCAACTTCCAATCGTCTGGGACCTCCCCAGAGAGCCAGGGCTGTTGGTGAATGATGGAGAGTGGATTGGCTCCCTCATCACGCTTGGGTGGATCCCATCTGGTCCCATAGACTTGTGAGGATCACACAGGCTCAGCAGGTCGCCAATTGTTTCCTCTTGGATTACAGGGGGGCTGTTCAGCTTCTTATCCCTGTTTACAAGCTCCAGAAGCCATCTGTCCTCAGGACAACCTGTCTTCCCAGTGAAAACTGAGCTAAAGAAGGTGTTAAATACCTCAGCCTTTGGCTCATCTTTGATAACTATGCTCCTGCCTATGTCCAGTAAGAATGGAGGTTTTCCTCGCCCCTCCTTTTGCTATTGATGTATCTATAGAAAGACTCTTTGTTATCCTTAACAGAAGTGGCAAGATTGAGTTCAAATTGTGCCTTCATCTCTCTAATTTTCTTTCTGCATGACCTAACTATATTTCTAAACTCTTCCTGAGTAGCCAGCCCTTTTTTCCATAATCAGTAGGCTCTCCTTTTTATCCTAATTTCCTTCAAAATCTCCCTGTTCAGCCAGACTGGTTGTCTTCCCCACCTGCTTAGCTTTTGACACACTGGGACAACCTTCTATTGTGCATTCAAGACTTGCTTCTTGAAGAATCCCTCCTGGACCCCTTTGTTTTCAGGGATAGTTTCCCAGGGTGCCCTCTAAACCAGCCTTCTGAATAGGCCAAAATCTGCCCTCTCAGCATAGACATTTTATTGGTGGCCGTCCTTGCATCCCTGAGTATTGAGAACTGTATTATTTCATGGTCACTGTGCCCCAGGTGGCCTCTGACCACCACATCTCCCACCAGCCCCTCTCTACTTGTGAACAGAAGGTCTAGTGGGGCCCTATCTCTGGTAGGCTCATTTACCAGCTGAAGCAGGAAATTATCCTCTGTACACTCCAGGAATCTCCTAGCCTCTTTTCTGCCGTGCTGAGCTCCCAGCAGATATCCGGCAGGTTGAAGTCACCCACGAGAACAAGGGCTGGTGATTTTGAGACATCTGCCAGCTGCCTATAGAATAATTCATCACCCTCATCATCCTGGTTGGGTGGTCTATAACAGACTCCCACCAGGATATCCACCTTGTTGGTCTTCCCCCTGATTCTGATCCACAGGCACTCAACCTTATTGTTACTGATCTCAAGTTCTACAGTCAAGAGACACCCTAACATACAGAGCCACCCCTTCACCTCTCCTACCCTGCCTATCTTTTCTGAAGAGCTTGTAGCCATCCATGGCAGCACTGCAGTCATCAAGTCATCCCACTACGTTTCCATGATGGCAGCCACGTCACAGCTTTCCTGCTGCACGATGGCTTCCAGCTCCTCCTGTTTGTTGCCCACACTGCATGCATTGGTGTACATGCACTTCAGCTGGGCTGCTGGTTTCACTCTTGACCGTGGCTTTTCACACTTAGGCTCATCTCTGGAGAGCCTGGTTTCAATCCCTTCCCCCTTCAAACCTAGTTTAAAGCCCTCCTGATCAGCCCTGCCAACTTACAGACTATAGTCTTTTTGCCCTTGCTAGACAGATGAAGCCCATCCGATTTGAGGAGACTGGGTACCATGGAATTTGCCCCATGGTCAAAAAAACCAAACTTCTGCCAGTGGCACCAATCCTTTAGCCACCTATTGATGAGATGGGCTTTCCTAGTCCTCTCCTAATTCATCCCTGCTACTGCAGGAACTGAGGTGAACACCACCTATACTCCTGTCCCATTAACTAATCAACCCAGCACCTTGAAATCCTTTTTAATTGCCCTGATACTTCTTCCATTAATGCCTCGATGCCAGCCTGGAATACTGTTATAGGTTTGTTTGTTCTAAAAAACCAAGGAGGGAATTTTTCTTTGCCCTGCATCACTGTAAAACAAAGATGTTGAATGAGGGAGGGCGAAGGGGTTTGCCTTGGGTGATTTACAGACACAAAAGAAGTAACTGCAGGCCTGCAGTCCACACTGATGGCTGTCAGAAAACGGTGTGGGGGGTTAGAGGGGGAAAAGGGCAGTCACTTCACTTCTGCCCTGACGCAGGGAGGGTGTGGGTAGAAAGGCTCCGAGATTGCTTTGGTTTTGGCCTGGTCATCTGGCCTGGGAAGGCAGCAGACCTCCCTATGGGATGAGTCTGGTTGACATATAGGGCCTCAGTTCCCCTCAGAAGGGAGCCACCAACTACAACTACCTTTCTTTTTTTCCTTATAGCTGTGGTTGTAATCCGTCTGGTAGACAGGGTGGAACCAGGAGACCCTCCAGACAGATCTTCCTCCTAACTGTCCTCTACTTGACTCTCTGGGTCCAGGGCTTCAAACCTGTTCTTCAAGGGCACCTGGAGAGGTGATGGAGTTCAGGAGAGGATTCTTTTACTTCTCTGATCAGGGACCTGTTTCCATTCCTCTCCATCTACTTGGTTTGCTCCGTCTGCCTGGTGGCAGGAGGGGCAGGCCTTTACCATCTCCTGCTGAACTTCTTTTGGGGCTGAAAGGGTGAGAGTCCACCAGTTAATTTCCCTTTCACTTTCCCTAATGCTTCTTAGCCTCTCTACCTCTTCCTTGAGCTCTGCCACCAGGCACAGCAAATCATCCGCCTGCTCGCATCATACACAGACGCCACTCACACTGTCCTCAGGTACTGACACCAGGCTCAAACACTCAGGAAAAGGAGTAAACTGTAATGAAGGAGCAGAGGGAACCTGCTCCCCTCTATCAGTAAGACCTGCAGGAGCTGGATCAGGCCTCATGTCCCTCTGCCATACCCAGGCATGTCCCCACTAGCCATAGAAATGCTGCACAGGGATGTGCAAAGATCAGAGTGCAGACAGGCAGCACAGCTCCCCAGAGTCCATCACCCTCCAAAACAGCTGCAGCAGTGCAGACTCTGACAGGTGTTGTTCATTAAACTCACATTACCATTCTCTGAGGAGCATGACTTTTATTTCTCGAATCAAATGTCAAAGATGTTTAGCAAGAGACTCACTGAACTGCAGAGATTTCCTGCTCTGCGTGAGGTGGCAGGAGAAGTGTTGGAAGACATGGCCCCCCATCTCTGTGGGGTGCTCAGGCTGGTTCCCTGGCCCCTGTGCAAGGCCAACACCACCTGTGTCTGCAGGGAAATGACTTTCTCCAAATGGAGAAGGATGGATGCAGGTATCCCTGAAGAGCTAGCAGGGTGGCAAGATGCCCTGGAAGATCTGAGTGCAGCCACATGGTCCACGTGGTCATCCTTCTCACCAAGCATCTGCTTTGAGCTCCTGGTGTTTTAATTTGAACCTTATTTCAATGAGAGCTGGATGTGGCTTTGGAAGAAGACACATCTCTGGAGATGAGCTGGGACAAGGGCAGACCTGGATAACCAGCTACTGGGGGGAATGATGGCTCACCTAGGAGGCATAGTCACCACACACTGACAGGCAGAAAAGCACTGGAGAAGGTTGGGAGATCCCTGAGAGTTCACGTCCTTGCTCTGCTCCCTGCAGGAACGGATGTCTTCCCTGCAGAGCTGTCCCTCTGGGAAGTGACATTCTCTTTAGGTTTTTGGCTCAAAATGCCCATATTTTTATTTCTCTCATGGGCAGTCCAAAGTTCCCATGCCCAGCAGATGCCTCCACAGGCAGTGTCTGGAGCTACCAGACAGTTTATTCTCTGTTGAAGTGCTGTTTTGACAGGAAATTTCTGCCTGGCCTGAGCACCCAGATGGCAGCTCTGTTTTGTGGTGAGTTAGAAGTTAATTGTAGGGCTGGAGCCCCTCTGCTCTGGAGCCAGGCTGGGAGATCTGGGGGGTTCACCTGGAGAAGAGAAGGCTCCAGGGAGACCTGAGAGCCCCTGGCAGGGCCTAAAGGGGCTCCAGGAGAGCTGGAGAGGGACTGGGGACAAGGCATGGAGGGACAGGATAAGGGATGGAGGGACAGGACAAGACATGGTGGAATGGCTTCCCACTGCCAGAGGGCAGGGAGAGATGGGATATTGGGAAGGAATTGTTGTCTGTGAGGGTGGGGAGGCCCTGGCACAGGTTGCCCAGAGAAGCTGTGACTGCCCCATCCCTGGAAGTGTTCCAGGCCAGGTTGGACGGGGCTTGGAGCAACCTGGGCTGGTGGAAGGTGTCCCTGCCCATGGCAGAGGGTGGAATGGGATGAGCTTTGAGGTCCCTTCAAACCCAAACTATGGTACTCTCCGTTCTGAGAATGGCCACACCACCATGGAGGGTGTAGGGTGACACAGCTGTGCTTTGGAACAGTACACATGAACCACAGCTGGCATCTCTCCTCGAGTCGTTTGCTATACTCACCCCACCCCCATGGACCTCTTGCTCTACTTACGTTCTGCAACTCTGTAGGATCATACCCTGGGACTTGGCCCTGGCCGTGTTCATCACTCAGCAGGGCCCAGTTGTGCTGCCCTCCCCTTGCTGGTAGTGAAACAAATTGGAATGCTCAGTGAAATGCAGAATTAATCCTTGATCTTCCTGAAGTGGAGGGGATTGCCCTGAAAGTCTTCTGGAGACATTTTCCTGCCTTACCACCCTTATATCTGGCTCCTGCACACTCTCACTTGCAGGTGGCCACAGTGCAACTCCCACCCAGGGCATAGGGACTACTTCTCGCCAGCTTCCATGAGTCAGCCAAATGAAAGCAAAGCCTGGCTGCTGTTTCTACACAGTCAGATCTGGAAAACCATGGGAGAATTAAGCACCTTTTCTAATCTGACAATACTCACTATGTGACATGTAGGAACCAGAGGGGCAGAAAACAGTCCAGTTTCACACCCTGCCTTCATCCAGCACCCACCGTGGTTCTCCTCCCAGCCATGGGATGCCTCATCCTGTTCATTCACACTGTTCTAATCACACGCCTTTTATGTAAGGTTTATATATTTACAGCTTTAACTCCAAACTGAACAAAGTTTTTTCTATAGGAGTTTACTTGTCAGTCCATCTGTCATGGTAACAATTCCCCATCTCCTGACTGTCGCAGAGCCTCAATAAGCTGTGCTCTTGCAGATTTATGTGCTGGTTATAACAAAGTAACATGGTGCAGACTGCAAAGTGCGATTTCCTGCACAAAAGCACAATGTGACCTATTCCATCTCCCTGCCTTTTGGTAAGGTTTATAGACTGCCGTCACCATCTTGTCTAGGCAGAAAGGGTCCAGTCCACATCCCAGAAAACTCTCCAGGCTCTCTGAGGTGTTGATATTTGCACCAAGTCCTGCATGAGCCCATTTATTTGTTCTCCTTGTTCCTCCCTCAGTCTGAGACACCAGTGCATCCCAGGAGGGAAGGCCAACTGGGCATTACTAACAGGATCATTGCTAGCAAATTATAGAATTCGTTGTTGCCTTGTACTCAGTACTTTTAAGACCACATCTGGAATAGTGTGCCTAGTGTTAGACCCCCAGTAATGGATATTGAAGAACTAATTGGAGGGAATTCAGTAGAGGGTCACCAAGATGGTCCTGGAGCTGGAGCAGTTGCCCTGCTGAGGGGAGGGCACAGGAATGCATTTGTTCAGCCTGGAGAAGGGAAGGCTTTGGGGACGTGTCCTAACAGTTGGCTGGTGCCTTTGAGAAAGTCATTGGGAAGACGGAGCCAGGCCACAGTAGTGCATGGTGGAAAAAACAGGAGACTGGGAATAAACTGAAACAGGAGAGGTTCAAAATTAATATAAGGAAACTTTTCTCCCAATTGCAACAGTGAAACAAAGAAATAAGCTGTAGCATCTCTGTTCTGGTGTCCTCAGCAGTGTAGCCTGATTTCATTGCTGGTGTCTGAAGGCAGCTGCACCACAGACTTCCTGAGGTCACTTCCAAATGGGGTCATTCTGTGATTTCATTATTATATTTAGTGATCACAGTGTTGTGGGGTGGCTGTGAGTGACAGGCAGACCATTTCAGCCTGCTTTGCTGGATGGTGGGATCAACACAGGCCTGTAGGAGTCAGGCACATGCCAAGGCCGCCTTCTATTTCCACAGACTGGACACAGATGGCTGCCACAAGCTGCTGCTTCCTTGTGCATCCAGAAGGGCTGTTGTACAGCAGCAGAAAAAACACATGGAAATGTGACCAAGGCAACAAACCAGGCACGACATCTCCATATCAAAACAGCCCAGGGTGTGCACCAAGTGAAAGTGCAGACCTTGAGCAGCAGCTCTGCCCAAGGTGTGAATCCAGTCCAGCTGCTGCTCTGCTGAGCAACTGCAGCAGACAAAGCTGACTGCAAACTCCCCGCAGATGTGCAGCGATGGCTCAGGATCCAGTGCAGCTCAGGGTCTCTGAGCTCCCTGGAGGCCTGTTCTTACGTGGTCTGGGAATGGTGCTGTGCAGAACTAGCACAGCTCAGGATCCAGGGCCAAGTAACGCCTGTGACATCACCACCTATGACAATCACAGCTGGAGAGACAGTAATCATAGTTCCTTAGACATCCCCAGTGTGTGATGCATTTGGGGCAGGATTTGGCTGCAGGGGCTTGGGCTGGGAGGGTGGACAGAGCAGAGCAGCTGTGGCTGCCCCATCACTGGAAGTGTCCAAGGCCAGGTTGGATGGGGCTTGGAGCAACCTGGGCTGGTGGAAGGTGTTCCTGCCCGTGGCAGAGGGTGGGACTGGATGGCCTTTAAGGTCCGTCCAACCCAAACCATTCTGGGATTCCAGCATTTCTTTCTTGCAGCCTCAAAGTGTAGCTGATCATATGAGGAGAGATGGGATCCCAAAGGAAGATGACAGTTTAATAGGGAGCTGCTGGGTGGGATCCACCCCTTTTGAGCACATGGAATTGTGAGACAGCTCTAGCTAGGTGACTGTAAGAATGTGATTGCAGCAATAAAAAATATCCATTGCAGGTTCACATGGAAATTACCTTTTTCCCCAGTAAGATGCACTGATACCAGACCCAAATTCCAGCAGTTCTAGTTCCCTGTTGCCCAGATATGAATGTTGGGGAAGCTCAGGAAACAAGAAAAGAGCACTGAACTGCTAGGACACCCCCCACTGCAGACATGCCCGGATGGTGCTTTATTACCCAGCAGGGATCTCCTTTGACATGGAGGGTGTCTGGAGCACAGCTGGGAAGCTCAGGCTTTGCTGGCTGAAGCCCAGGGCTTCCCAGGCTGCCTCTGCTTTCTGCTTGCAAGCTCCTGTCATGTGGCAGGTCCCTCTGATTGATGACCAAGGCATTTTGAGGGTTTTTTGTGGGTTTTTTTTTTGTTTTTTTGTTTTTTTTTTTTTTCAGAAAATGCTTGGGAGTTTGTTTACTGTGCAATGAGACAACTTTTGGTCTTGTCACTGGTGAACAATTCATTGGGGAGAATTTTCCAAACATGTGCCCTTAGCCTAGACCCTTATTAGAGCTTCCCTGGCAGAGCTGGGGAGCTCTGGTTCCTCTCCAGTGCTTACAGGAAGTACCAAATTGTAGGTAGGGTGAGAACTGGGCTCCAGAGCAGCTCATTGTATCTGGACATGTAAAAACAGAATACAGCAGAATTTGGGTCCCCACTGACACATCCAACCCCTGACACTGGCACAATCCTGACTGGAGCATTTTCAGTCAAATGCATTTGAAACATAACTCAGTTTGGGATTTTTCCTTATAACCTAAATGGTGATGTTGTGGTTTTCCATTTCCTTGCTGAGGGAAATGTATGTTTTTTGTCAAAAATGAGAACTGAATATCTTCACATGGATGTTTCCATGCTGCATCTTCAAGGCTGTGACTGGTTCCTTCCTCTCCCATCCAGAAAAATCCCCAATGACTTCAGTCTCTCTCCTCCCTATGGGAGGGAATATACATCACATCTCAGTGACCACGGCCAACTAGTGACACTAGTGGGAAAAGGAGACCAAGAACATGAGGAGCAGCTGTCCATCTCTCCTTCTCTAAGATTTTCGTGCCTTAAATGGCTGGGAATCCATACCTGGTGTGTGATCAGCGCCCCAGGGAGTGCCCCTTCACTTCAATTTCCAGATGAGACCTGAGATCTCCACAGAGCAGAGCACGAGTGGTGGGAGCACAACCCTGTGGATTCCCTGGCAGTGCCTGCACAGGAAGAACTGGTGGAACAGTCACTCCAGGAAAAGAGAGAAAGGAAAGCTGAGGCTGAGCTAACAGTGTGCATCAGAAATAATTGCAGCATTGACTGCTGCTGATCCCCAAAAAGGCTGAGGCTATAACTGGGGTTAAGAGGAAGGAAGAAGTAATGACCTCACTCTTGGGCTGATTTCCCAATAAGTTCTCTATGCACACTCAGTTATAGAGCATTAGAGGAATGGAAGTCTTCAGACAAGGCCTGTCTTGATAAAGAAGTGAACAAATACTCTTATCTGCGAAATAAATCTCCTCTACTTCACATGTTCTGCAAAAGACAATCTTTTCCTGTCCCTTGGACAACCAAGTTTCACCATCCCTTGCCAGGTGTGACCCATTGTCTCCCCTCAGCACCCTAAGAAGGTTTGTAGGCAGAGCAGTGTAATCATTCCCTCTGGAAAGACCTGTTGGAGCCAAACCTGATAGGACTGAGCTGAGATTACTGGGAGCTGGTAACCTTCCTGTGTGGATCTGGTGGTGGTGGTGGGATCAATAGAATCCTGGCTGTAACCACTTGTTTTTCCAGCAGGAAGAAGAAGGCTGCCAAGGACCACAGTTCTGGATCACTCAGCAGGTGAAAGAGAGGCCAGATGTGAGAAGGGCAGTGGCATTAAATGCTTGGAAGGTCCAGCAGAGCTCTGAAATGAGGTCCCAGCCCAGCTCTGGCCCACAGATCTGCTGGGTCACAGACAGGAAGCTCAGACTGTGTAACATAGATCTTCACTCACCTCTTCTTTCCAGGAAACAGTCACAAGACAGGAGGAATTAGCCCCTTCTCAAGACAAGGTAAACCCTCACTCTAAAAAATTGCACTTAGTTCTAGCCTGGCTTCACAAGCTTGGACACTACATTAGACCTTTTCTTGTGCAACTGAAGAGCCCTTTATTGTCAGAAATCTTCCTCCCATGCAGTTATGAACCTCTACCAGTCACTGTCTGATGCCCTCCATGATAACGAAAGCAGCCTGAACCCATTCCGTGCTCTGCTTTGCAGCAGGTTTTCAAGTAGCATTGCTTTTACTAAGGATGATTTGATGTTGGGAATGATCACTAAGACAAAATTTAAAGTGTTGATCACCTATGGCACCCAAGTTGACCTCAAAATCTCTTCCTGGCTCCATTGAGCGTGTTCCTTTTCTCTTTATGTATCTTTTCCCTGAATTTTCGTAGATGGATATATGCAGTGTTGATTCCCTAAAGTTTTTGCACTGCAAAACCCCACTGCTCATGTAGGCACTCGCTGAAGCAAAAAGCCCATGTTGAGCAACATCCCACCTGGGCCACAGTGCCCTTCTGTGTCCATGAACAGCATCAGAGACCCACAGGCAGTGATGAGTCTGTTGGGCTCCAAAAATTCCAAAGCTCCTTCTGACTATGCACTGTCTCGAGTTCCTCCTCCATCTCGGAGGAGAGGAGCTGTGGAAGATATCCCCGTCTCTCACTGTGTGCAAACACCATCCAGGGGGGAGTGGAGCTCTAATTCCATTCTTCTGTTGACTGTGTTGTTTGGAAAAAGACCAACCTTCACCTTCCTCTTCTTCCTTCCCCTCCTTGCTGCTCGGCCTCTCTTGGTGATGACAGGCATCACACAGCAAAGAGGAGCTGCTCCAACATGACCTCACGACCCCAGAGCAGACTAACTATCAACAATGTGACAGCCAATCAATGGGCCTGATTAATTAACTCCTAATAAGTTAATCTGAGCACTGAGGCAGAGAGGAGGCCTCCTGGTGAAAGCAGCGCTCTGACACCTCGCAGGCAGGGGAAGAAAATCGATTCCCTGCCTGCCCCATTTGTCACCGCCAAACAAAGAGTTCTATTGAAAAATGGTCCTGGATGGATGGAATGTCACAGCAGCAGTGGATGGAGGGGGGTGTGGTCCTGTGCTCACGCTGCAGAAGGTGCTGGAGCACCCTTCCCCTGTGAGGATGATGAAGTGAAATATAAAAGGGAACATGTAAAACATCACATAGGAAAGAAACTTTGAAAAACAGTGCAGGAGAGCCTCTTTCTATGAGGCACCCCAGGAACTATCAACCATATCCTGAGTGTGGTCAGAACCCCCATATCCCACTTCACCTGTAGAAACCTGTAGTTTCTGAAACCAGAGCAGAAGGGCATTACTGCAAACAGATTGCTCAACTTTCTGAGAAGTTCTTGCAGAAAAGGTCTGTCAGAGACACAGAGCCCACTGGAGATGCTTGGGCAGGGAAACCTGTGTCTTCTGTGCTGCCAGTTCCCTGCTGTGAGCATACACTGAACAGGCAGGACATGCTGAGGGAATGGTACCTGGAATGTGATTCCATGCTACCATTGTCATATCCTGGGACTCACAGGGATCTGCCACCACCCTGCACTCACTGTCTTTGGGGACAGGAGAGTGGAGTGACTTTTCCTGGGAATGGGGGCCATCCTATGCAATACACGTGTTGTCTACAGGGCCTGGACACACTGATCAGGCTCCCATTCAGCTTTTTAGGCTGACACTCAAGATTCAGGGCTCGTGGGAACCTGTGACCTCTTTGAATTGCTCAGTTCTCTCCTTCCAGAGATGAAACAGGGGATGATACATTTCCACTCTACTACTCAAATGAGCTCACTGAGACAATTCTATCAATTTTTAGCAGTGCAATGGGGGCACAGAAGGTGTTGGATTCCCAAATGCATCCCTGTTTCCTCACTAGCATGGCTCACTCTGCTGCAAACAACAGCAGGGTTTGAAGTAGCAGGGATCTCTGCAGCCCCTAAGCAGATTGCAGGATGAAAACCCATTTTCTCCTGCTGGCATTGACCTTTCTTTCTTGATTTCAGTATTTTCCTATTCTTCCTGCCCTTTCTTCTCCAGCTCTCTGCTTGGCTTTCCTGTGCTCCCTTCTGCTCCTCCCCAGGAGCCATCCTGCCTGGTGTTGACTCGGGTGCCTCTTTGTCATTCTCAGACTCCAGTGTCCCACACCAGGGACAAAACAGACCTCTGGCAGCCTGCTTGCTCTCCCACACCTCTTAATTTGATTCACAGTCCTGGCTTGACCAGAAGAGCTGGTCAACCATCATTTTCCTCTCCTCTGTCCCCAATTTGGGCACTTGCACTCTCCTCTTTGGACATCACCATCGTTGCTCAGTCCCATCCCCTCCCCTGCCAGAGCACAGCTCTGGGCTCATCAATTTGTGTGGCTTCTCCAAGGTGCTCTGTTTCAGCTGAGCTGTCCAGGTCTGTACTCCATAGCTAATACAAGGTTAACCAGCTTCACAGAGCCCCCTTCTGTTTCTTGGAGACACTGACAAAATGCTCTTTTCCCTCTCTCACTGCTTTCCTTCCTCCTTCTCCTGGTCTGCCCTCTGCCAGCTCCATTCTATTCTACTGATTGCTCCCACAGCGTTTCCTTTGGAGGATCTTTTCTATTCCCTTATGAAGTTCCTCATGGCTCTTTTGCTGATCCCTTCTCTTCTCCCTCCACACTCATCTGCAGCCACAGAGTGGACTCACATCTCCAGCTCTGAACAACTTCTTTTGATCTCAAGCAAACACTTTATCTCATGCCTTTAATGTCTTCTAATGGATAACCAAGCATCACTCAAGCTGATTATCACCTTCAAACTCATCTTAAAACTCTTCTTCACCATGGCACCTGCCTGGGTAGAATGGAGTGCTCCAGGAGGGGCCTGTTTCTCCCACTCCTCATAGGGAGGAGATTAAACCAGACAGCTCCTTCTCAGAGGGCTGGGACTCACAGAGCTGGACCCCAGACCTGGGCTGCACATGGAGAGTTAATGTGCCACGACCAATGCACTGTAAATTCAGCCTGACACCTTGCATGCCAGCTTCCCTGGGCAGGTCTTTGATGAAATGTGATGTTTTGTGATTGCAATGCCACGTGCCAGCTTTAGAGCACAGTGTAAGGTCTGGTGAGCACTGCAGCATCTGGACTAAGAACGTGCTTTCAGAAACAGCAATGTTTGATTTCGCCATTACAACAATAATCTTTTAGCAATTTGCTTTTTCTGTGGTTGGTGAATGGCTGGTAAATGTGCCAGACCCCTTCAGGCATGTTTTTGTTGTTAACATTCAAAGTATTTAACCATGTGCACTACGTCTCGGGTTGCCAGTTGAATTAACTTTTCTTTTTACTCACATAACTTGCACTTCTTAATCAGGATTGTCACAGATAGCAACCAAGGCATGTACAGAGAGGCTTTGTGGTTGAATAATCACTCAAATTAAACTGCTTTGTAAATATAAGAATGTGTAAAAAATAAATAAACGTTTGAATACCCAAATTCTTGTGCAGACTGTCAAGCATCTGTGAACAGGAATGAAACACTCTCAGAGTTTTGTCTTATACATTTATTCAAGAAGACATTTTTTCCTGTTTTATGGAAATCCAGCATGCCTGAGTGCTTGCAGAAAAGGTGTGTGAGGGACTCATCAAGATGAGCTCATCAGAACCTCTCTTTCAAAGCGAATAAAAATCCAAGCAAACCCTTACCATCATTCACTCAGCTTTCTATTGGTAGGAAAGGCACAGAATGTCTTCAACAATCCACCTAAGAGGGCTGGAAATCCTTTGGATCACACTCTCCAAGCTGATAATTCAGCAGCATCTCCATGTGCACTCAGGCATAGACACAAAATGCTGCTTGTTTAGGGCTTTTGATTCACCTTCCTCACATTCTCATTATTTCATTGTTTAGCAAGACAAGTTACCCCTCGTCAGCACCAACAACCACAAACACTGGTCACAGGTCCAGTGAATAAAAACCAGGCTTTGGGGATGTCATTTGAGAGGAAGAAGATGTAGCAGTCCCACATCTGCAGCCTGGCTAGGCTGTGTCTGTGAGGCTGCAGGAGAGGGTGTGGGTGTGCTGAGCCCGTGGCTGAGCCAGCCCTTTGCTCTGTGCACAGCCACATCAGAGAAGTCACAGCACAGTGAGCAGATTATGGGGACGTGCCATCCAGACAGTGCAATGACTGAGATTACATGCTTCGATAAAAATTGTTCCTTTAGCCCTTAAACAACAGGCTGGAAAACACAAAAATGGTTCAGATTTTGGAGAGACCAGTGTCTCCATGGATTTAACAGGACTCCAGACACTCTTCCTTCATTACAGCATCTCAGTTTGAGTATCCACACAACTCCTTTCTGGCCTCTGAGTACCTACTCTAAAAATATTTTTGGCCAGTAATCTTCATGCTCCTTTAGTATTACATTAATTTAACCATGACAAGTGGTTTGTCTCCAGAGTCTGCACACCATAAACAAACATTTGATCATGGAATCATCCTGGATAGAAAAGACCAAAACCAAAACCCTTCTGTTTTAACCGTATCCAATATGATTGTTTCACTGCTTATTTTGCTATTAAACAAAGTGGCAACACGTGTAGATCAAATGAGCCACCACCCAGAAGCACAGCGTCACATTTAGTGGTGTCAGGGAACATCCGCTCGAAGGGCACATTAAGGAGAGCCATTCTGTGCTCTGTGTTGCACACACATGTGCTCACACCTGCCAGGTGTGGAGACCATGGTGGCTGCTGTGTGACCTGCAGGCAGGTTTCCAAATCCTTCTCTGTCTCAGCCCTGTTCTGCTGCTGTGCCACCTCTTCCACAGACTGAATCTGAATCCTTGATCCCCAGAACTAAGGTGGCACATTGGGGCCATCAAGACCACCAAAGGTATAGGTGGTCTTCTATTTCTATTTCTATTTCTATTTCTATTTCTATTTCTATTTCTATTTCTATTTCTATTTCTATTTCTATTCTATTTTTCTATTTCTTCTATTTCTTCTTGTAATTTTGGAGGGGCTTAAACCTGTAACTGAGCCACCTGACATGTCTGAGTTGTGTGAGGATGCACTTGGAGTATTTTGATGCAGAAACAAAGGCAGTTCCCAAGAAGCAGTTCATGTCAGATGGAAATGTGGTGCTGTGCACAGGGAATGGTTTGACTCAAGTCTTTGATTCGTTAGAAGTTTGAAGTCATTGAATCACAGAATCACAGAATGGGTTGGGTTGAAAGGGACCTTAAAGCTCATCTCATTCTTCCCCCTTCCACCAGCCCAGGGTGCTCCAAGCCCCATCCAACCCAGCCTTAAACACTTTCAGGGATGGGGCAGCCACAGCTTCTCTGGGCAACCTGAGCCAGGGCCTCACCACCCTCACAGGGAAGAAGGAAAGAAAGGTAGTTTTTCCAAGTACTTCTTGATTTGCACCTCCTCCATATGTGCATGAAGGATTTGAAAATGAGCATCACAATAACTTTCTTTCTCTTTCCAGGTTTTAGAGGAAAAGTTTGCTTAGTTTTAATTTTATGCATGTGCCTGCTTCTTTGCTCCTGCCCTTCTCCACAGGTTGGTGCATGTTTGTGTTTGTTCACAGAAACAATATATTGAGAGAAAATACAGTTCAAGAATTGAACTTTGTAGTTGGTTTTGAAGAGGGCCAAGCCAGTAACCACGATTCTCCACTGGGGCAGGGGGATACACAGCCTGTGGCCAGACTCTGATTTTTCTCTCACTGCATAATCACTGTCATCTTCATCCCACTGTGTATTTTAATGTTTGCTGTTCTTTTTCTCACAGTGTCCCACAGAGGCAATAAACAGAGCAGGGTATTAAGCAGGGCCCTCAGCAGGTCTGCATTTCCATGAGGACATTCTTAATAATGGTTTCCTGGATAAGGTCTTTGCTGGGTGTGGACTCATTGCTGCCTTTGGTGGAGACTCCTCTGGATGTCCTTGGCAAGGCACAGCCTTGTCCCATCTTCCTGCTCAGTGGGACAACATAACTGCTGTCAGTGGCTCACTTGTCCTCGGAGAAGCTCTGCAAGCCTCCAAGCCGTGGTTACACATAGACCAGAGTTATGGAGAGAGGCTGAGTGGGAATTTGAGTTACTGCCAGGGGCAGGACTGTGGTTCAGCATGAGGAGAGCTTGCTGCCTGCATGCAAGGGCAGGGTGGGCTGAAATATCCCCGTTCTGCAGAAGTCAGAAGGTTACCCGTTCTTGCCTGGTTGTCTTCAGTAGTGCTGCCCTTTCCTGGGCTCAGGGCCCAAGGCTGGACAGAATCTTCTTGCTCCCTCAGCCCCAACCCTTGGTGGCCAACCACCTCCCTGTGCTCCTTTGCCTCAAGCACAGCATTTCATAAAATGAAAGAATCACAGAATGGTTTTGGTTGGAACTTTAAAGCTCATCCAGTTCCACCCCCTGCCATGGGTGGGGACACTTCCCACTAACCCAGGTTGCCCCAACACCATCCAACCTGGCCTTGGACACTGACAGGGATGGGGCAGCCACAGCTTCTCTGGGAAACCTGTGCCAGGGCATCACCACCCTCACAGGCAAGAATTTCTTCTAATATCCAAATTAAATCTACCCTCCTTCAGCTAAAAGCCACTCCCCCTTGTCTTGTCCCTCCAGGCCTTGTCCAAAGTCCCTCTCCAGCTCTTTTGGAGCCCCTTTAGGCACTAGAAGGGGCTCTAAGATGTCCCAAAGCCTACAGGATGGGCCTGGAGGGGCTGATGTACAACAACCACACAAGCATGACCAGCTCCAAGGGTTCCCTGCCAGCATAACCCTCCTTCCCCCAGCCCTGGGATTTTATGCTAGTCCAGCATTTCTCTCTGGCTCCTGATGAGCCTCAGCAGCCCCACTGATGAGCCCAAATACACTATTCCCAATCTCTTTTACTTGAACCTGTGCTAAATATTCCAATCCACTTTAATTGAGGCTAATGGACCTGGAAGTGCAGGTCTGTCAGCAATATGTCACTGTGCTCCTGCCATATGTTTCTTGTCTCCATCCTGAGGGGCCTCTTCTTGCCCACTTTTCACAGCTCTGACCAGATACGCTTTGCTGACACCACCAGCCTTGTCACAGAGGCTGCAGAGTGAGAAACAGGTCAAGAGACAGAGGAGCCATAGGGGAGTTGTATGTCCAGCCACATGTGGGGCTCTGGGAGGGAGCAGTGCTGGGGCACAGGAACAGAGACCTTGCCAAGATGTCCTGTCTTCCCTTTCTCAGCATGTGCAGGGCAAAGGAAGCCAGTCACTGTGATTGAGGGGATCAGGAATGATTTGTCCATTCTGTGGATTGTAAATTCTTCTCCAGAATGCTTCATTCTTTATGAAAATCTTTTGGCCCAAACCTGAACACACTTGGCCCAGCATTTTTTCTGATGGAATTGTTTACCATTGGGGTGGGGGCTCCTAAACATGGGCCTCCCTCTTCCCACAGTATGCACTGGCTGGCTCAGATTGCCTCTTTCCCTAGAGGGGCTGTTTGAGGTTGTACAAGGTTGAACCTTTGCAGCCACCAGTGCCAAAGAGCAGCCACCTTGCTGCAGAAGCTGAGAATTTCCAGCTTCAGGCTCCCAAACTGTCTTTTCCTCTCTTTCCCAGCTGTTCTTTGCATTATAATTTTGGCAGTTACTAATGTCTTTAATGTAAGCAGCCAGGTTGTCCTTGTCCCCATTGATATCAGCAACCTTCACTGCTCTGGACCCCAGATTCCTCAGACTATCATGTGAATGGAGCCAGACACAGTCCATGAAGTCCCTGCAGCCAAAAGCCTCTGCCCTCTGCCTGATGCAGCCACAATGAAACCATCATAACAAGCACGGGCTGGTTTCCCTCCTTTTTTGTGGTAAGTCCAGCTCCCGGAGCCTGATGCAGAAGCATCTCAGCTGAGGGACAGAAGAGCTGTCCCCACAGTAGGAGAACATCATTTTCCTGATGTATCCTGGTGTGTGCTGGAGAGAAGGAACCATTCCAGCGGCCTGTGAGAGCACAGAAAGTGAAAAATTCAGTATGTTGGCAGGGAAATGAAGGTGTCAGTGAGCAGCCTTGAGACTGGTGATTTTGCATTTTGATTGAAGTGTTTCCATTAAAAATTTAGGCATTCCACAAAGCAAAAGCACCATTTTAGTAATAGATCAAAATCTGGGCCAGCCCCGCGCCTTGATGTGCCCATTGGGAGCATGTTCTTTGTTCAAGGCAGGGCTGCAGCCTCCAGTAAAAACTCACAGTTTGGAAAGGAAGGAGCAGGAGACGGTTTGCTCCAGAAGTGCTGTGTGCAGTCTGGAGCATCAGTCCAGGCTCCCTCCTCTGCAGCAGGTTTGGAGTCAGTGGGCCTTCAAAGAGACCACCATGGAATAGACTTACCTTTCTCAGAGCTCTTTCACACTTTATTTCACTCAGGGAAGATGTTCTACTCCTTGAATGCCACCAGACAGTTAATTCCTTGAAATATGCTAATTACTGCTGATTGGTTGCTGCCAAGAATCCATGGCTTTCCTAGGAAATGCAATGCCAACCAGATGCTTCTTGATCTGAGGCCTGCAGGGCTTAGCTCTTCATGCTCTGTGGTGTGTGAACACTCTTAGGGTGGCTCTGTGGCACTGCTGACAGCAACCCATAAATGCCCATAAATCATCAGCTCCCAAATTTAGGGTGTCAGAGACAACTCTGGTGACCTCCCTGCAGAGCCGTGTTCCACTCTGATTTGCTTTTTCCTCTTTTGTTCCAGGATATGCACATCCAAAGCTGAATGCTCTGCAAACGCTCACCTTCATAAAAGACCTGTGGGTACCCACATTCTGTGGACACATTTCCAGTAAAACCCTTGTCCCTATGTTCTGCTGTCCCAGATGGGCTGCAGGTCCTCAGAGGGATCATGGGAGTACTGGCATGGCCAGTGCTGGTGTCTGATGACTGATTGCCCCCGGGTCATACTATTTCCAGACCTTTCCCTTTGCTCCTTTCTCTGGCCAAGGGAGCCCCTGGATGCACTGGGCCATGAATGGATCTGCAAGGAGCCCTGTCCTGCCCATTCCCCACTCTTCAGTGACTCTGACACTGCTCTCCATGCCTTCCTTGCTTGCTTCCCTCTATCCTTCTTTTCTATCTCTGTACATCCCAGCTTTCTTTCCTTTCATCAGACTCCTTTTTGTCCAGCAACCTTCTGGCACACAGAGTCAGCAGCTCCACACTCTTCCAGCCTAACCTCTGTGTCTCAACCCCATCAGCCAGATCACAGGGAAATGGTGGGGAGAAGTTCTTGGATTTGTTTGGGTTCCAGTGCCCAGGAGTGCAAAGGGTCCAGCCATGGCTCCTGTCCTGCCTACCCAGCCAGCCAAAGTCAGCTGAAAGGCTACAGCAAGTTCTCTTGCTTCGTTCAGGACACTTTCAGGGCTTGTTCCCAGAATCTCCAGGTGTCTCCTCTGAGGTGTTCAGCAGCTCAAAGTCCTGCAGAAGCACCAGAGAGGCAGTGTGGAAGCAAGGTGGACTGGCTGGAACTCCACCACCCCTAATGGAAGGGACTCCCATTGCTCCAGCCTGACGCGTTTCCTCTCCTCAGTCATACTGAACAGTGGAAATTTTGCTTCCAGATGGGAAAAAGCTGCTTCTCAGGAGCATTTGGATGGTTTCAGCTTCTTAAGCCAATGTCCTTTGGATTTCCATGGGAACACCCAAGAGATCAAACTCACCTACCCCCTGACATGTGGCTTCTTGGCACATCAAAGGCCAAGGTTTACTCTTGTGCTCACACAGGGTGACCAAGTAGCTGAAGACCAATGTTTCCCATTATCTGAGGTTTCCCAAGAGCTCATCCTCTGCAGGTGACAATGCCATGGCTTTGAATCTTGAATCTTTAACTTTTGCCTAATCTTTTGGTAGGAGGGTCTGACCTCCCCTTGCCATCAGTACCTTTGCCTTTGATCTGTCAATGTGCTGTTTATCCACCCTGGATCATGTGCATCTTAACCACCGATTACCTTGTTTACCAGTGTGACTCCCACCCCTTCTGCACTTCCCAAGACCCAATCCCCCACTGCGTAATTGCAACCTGCATTTTTTGTTTCTAGTCAGTGACCTTGCATCCAGCTGTATTATCCTGCATCTTGTTTGATTGCATTTGCCAAGCCCAGTGAGGTAGATTGATTGTAAACTATTTACTTCAGCCATTCACTCTTCATTATTCACAGTATGAGATTCATCCCATAAATGAGGGAACTGGCTAGAATTGCTCTTTATTGGTTTTGTTCCCTGATCATGTTCAGAGGCTTTTATAAACAGGAGGAGGGAAATTACAGGTGTTTCAAAATAGCCACACAAACATATCCTGTGTCAATTTGTTTTAGTGAAGACATGTTTTCTGGAGCTGATTCAAAAATTAGACTGGAAAAAGCCCTGTGATCTCCCTTTCTCTTTTCTCCCCTTTTTACAGTTGATGATAATTTCCTTATTAAAAACAAATACCTGCATCTGAGAAATCTCCAACCACACTAATGTACACATGGGTATTTTGAAGATTTTTACTATTTGTGAAGAAAAAAAACCACAACTTTTTAGTGAAAAGCAGATGCAGAGTCCTTTGATCCCCTTTGGAGTGTCACTGCCCCTTCCTTTCCAAAACAGTGGTAACAACCGAGCCATGGTGAGTCTTCCAGCTCCTTCTGTCTCTGTCATCTACATCAGGTTCTCATTTCTTGGCTTGGTCTTACAATATGCAGAAGTTCCAAATGCTTCCTCATTCAAGAATAAGATACATCAGGGACTGATTCACATCCAAGAGCAAATATGAGGAGGAACATTCATCCCTCAGCTGGCCAAGGACTGCAAATGATTGGGCTATTCAAGCAATTTCTAGGAAATGAGCAGGGAGGGTGGTGTTCAATCAGTGCCAGTCACAAGCCCATTAAATGGCTGTGCTGGTTTGATGTGGACACAAACGTGAGGAACAGATATCCTCTCTCCCAAGGAGCCTACTGTCAAATTGACTTGATAGTCACTTGGTGAAATTCTTTCCAAAAAGCCCTTTCCTTCCCAGAGAAGCCACTTTTCAAAGTGATGTGTCTGAGCGGTTAGGTTTAAATCCCCAGCACACTTAGATGCCTTTGCAGTCATCAACCACCCTGTTCTTCACTTAAATCAGGCTGAGAACAACCCAAAAATGCCAGAGCAATGGGTTGTAAAGTTGGATTTGCACATCTGTAGCACAGAGCCCCGGTGGGACTGGAATTTATATGGATAATGAGAATATCCAATTAGCAGAGTTAACACTGAAGTGTTTTGGAAAGGACATTACTAAAGCTCCTATCACAGGGCTGAGCCTGTTTCTAACTGTTGGAGACTGGAGTGGTAGGAGGAGTCCTAGAGGTGCTCTGCAGAGCAACTCTGCCAGCACAGGAGCTGCTGATGCCAGACAGCCCACACTGCTGCAGATGGGCTTGGCTGTGGCCCTTCCATCCCCGACTGACTCTTGCTCTGACTTAGGTGACAAGAGTGTGTGCCAGGATGTGGAGCTGCTATTACTGTCTTCAATTAAAACTTTTATTATTTTTACCATTTGAGGGTCATTAAGCTTTAATTGACAAAGTTTCAATCAACATTTAAAAGTTGCGCAAAATAAAATGAGCTTCCCTAAAAGCTCTGCCCAAACCCTGAGGAATGTTCCTGCAGCTCTTCCCCTCAGAGGCCAACGCCTCTGCTTGGGATCTGCAGCAGTTTGGAGGACGAACCTCTCCCAGCACTGAAGGTCTCTCTCTCACACTCACAGGGAGTGCTCTGCCAGCATCCTCATCTTCACTTTGCTCTTCCCTGTGCCTGCCCCAGTGCTCAGCTGGAACTACTCAGGATATACCCAAACTTGCTCTCCCCTCCTGCCTGAGTGCCAGGCGAAACCTTCAGCAGCCAGGCACAGATGATAATTTCCTTCCTTTCTTCCTTCCTTCCTTCCTTCCTTCTTTCCTTCCTTCCTTCCTTCCTTCCTTCCTTCCTTCCTTCCTTCCTTCCTTCCTTCCTTCCTTCCTTCCTCCCTCCCTCCCTCCCTCCTTCCTTCCTTCCTTCCCTCTTTCCCTCCTTCCCTCCCTCCCTCCCTCCCTCCTTCCTTCCTTCCTTCCTTCCCTCCTTCCTTTCCCTCGCTCCTTCCCTCCCTCCCTGAGCAGGGACTGAGGATACAGTGTCTGCCCACCCTGCAATGAAATGTGAGCAAGGAGGTGCTTGCAATGTCCTGGCCAAGCACTGGGTGTCCAAGGAGGCCCATTTCCCTGTCCCCACATCACACCACGTTGCTTGGGGTCACAATAAAGCTGGTCTCCCACAGGACATCTCATAGAGGTGTCAGGAGGACGAGCCTTGTTCTCATTTCTGACTCTGTGGTGCAACACTGTGCCTGAGCATGGAAGCCTGGAGCGTCTTGGGGCTCTGGTGACACCAGCTCCTGCATCTGTATTTCTCAGCTGCCCTTGCCTCATATTCTTTCTCTTTCACAGAATCACAGAATTATTAAGGTTGGAAAAGACCTCCCAGATCATCAAGTCCAACTTTCGAAGTCCAGCCTATGCCCCTGGTCTTTCCATGTCCCCAAACACAGGTGGAGGGTGTTTTTTAGGCACTGGTGTCAGAGGAAGAGTGTTTTTGTGTCATGTTCTCTGCAGCAGTGCAAGCAGCAGCCGTGCTTAGCAAACAGATTAACACCTTTGTTTACTCATGAGACATTTATGATAAATTTCAGTTTTGTTTTAAAAAGCCAGACAAACAGTAAACTGAGCATGAATAACGATTTAGATGAAGTGTTGGAGGAGTCTTTCCTTCTACAAATGCAGAGAATTCAAATCAGCAGGCAAGAGCAGTAGGTGGTTTTGTGTGCTGGTTTAGCACGAGGTCAGGGAGCCCCACCAAGGCTGCCTGTGTGTTCAGAGGAGTGACTGCTGGACACGGCTCTGGTGATCCCCGTGAATTGGTGTCCTCCTGGCAGCACTGAATGCAGTGACAGGTAACAGAAAGGCCTTCCCGTGGCTGTGCTGGTCTGGTTGTTAATACATGGATTGATGTCAGTGCACATTTTTCCCAGCAGCCCCAGAGGGTGGTTTCAGCTTCAGTAGTTTAACAAGCATTTGAAGCACTTGTCTAAACAAGCAGAGGAGTCCTGCCTTCCACCCCTGGTGCCTGCAGCACTGTGAGTGACAACATGGACAGTGAAGGATGCACTTACAGGGAAACAACCCTCCTCCCTAAGCACTTTGGATCACAATAAATGCACTGTAAAACCTGATTTCTCCTACTCTGGGACTCTGCACAGACACTCTGGGGCCAGAATTGAAAGTTCAAGGGTAGAAACCACTTCAGATTAAAAGGAAGAAATCTGAAGGTGGAAGAAATATTTTACGTAACCAAACCCAAAATGTACAAAACAAAACAAGTCCCTCCAGACTCCTGCTGAGACATCCAACACAGCCCAACAGAGAGCAGGTCCATGCAGCCCTGCACAGCTCTGTCTTCTGCCCCTGTGGGAGAGGGGACTTCTCCTCCAGCCAAAGGAACAGGACTCCTGATCCTGGGAGAGGGCCTAATCCATCCTGTCATTGAAACAGTGGATCTCAGCTTGGGAAGGACAAGTGATTCTCAACAGATCTGCATTACTGCAGCATCTCCCTTCCCTACTGGAGGATCCCATTTACATGTTTATGCTTTCTCAACACATGGACACCGAAAACAACATTAAAAGTGCTTCTCCAAGGCTGGAGAATCCCCAACGCTCTTGTGATGCATTTTTGGATGGGGCAATATTCAGATATTAAGAAACAGCGGAGGCTTCTCTGATCAGAAATGTCCATGATCCCTGTTGGTCCTCACAGTAGAGGATTCACGGCTTTTCAGAGAAATTCCCATCTGTGCCTGGCTGCTGAAGGTTTCGCCTGGCACTCAGGCAGGAGGGGAGAGCAAGTTTGGGTATATCCTGAGTAGTTCCAGCTGAGCACTGGGGCAGGCACAGGGAAGAGCAAAGTGAAGATGAGGATGCTGGCAGAGCACTCCCTGTGAGTGTGAGAGAGAGACCTTCAGTGCTGGGAGAGGTTCGTCCTCCAAACTGCTGCAGATCCCAAGCAGAGGCGTTGGCCTCTGAGGGGAAGAGCTGCAGGAACATTCCTCAGGGTTTGGGCAGAGCTTTTAGGGAAGCTCATTTTATTTTGCGCAACTTTTAAATGTTGATTGAAACTTTGTCAATTAAAGCTTAATGACCCTCAAATGGTAAAAATAATAAAAGTTTTAATTGAAGACAGCAATAGCAGTTTACAGAGGAACATAAACCTCAACGAGGAGCTGTGTACATTTATAGGCTCACAACACAGAGAGGTGCAAGGCTTTAAAAGCACAGAGTGCCCATATGGCCACGCTGCTCTGCTCCCAGGAGAGCAGGTACTGAGCATCCAGCTGCTGATCCTTGTCTGGGGTTTAAGTGGGGACAGAAGTCAGTGCTTGCATGTGCAGGCTTGGTGGGGGAGCACCTGCTGTGAGGTGGGAAGAGAAATGCCAGGGCCTGAAATCTGGGTGTGCTGAGTGCACGAGGGGTTACCATTTTGGGAAGTCTAATCTAAAGTGTTGCAATCTCCATGGAGTGTGAAATGTCTCACTGTGGAAGGTATAAGCCATGAAACCCTGAGGTAGCTGAAAACTGAGGGCACAGTATGGAAAAAAACTCTTTTTGTACTGTACTGTTCCTTCTCCTATTTGTCTGCATTTAAAATGTTTGGGTTTTTAACCCCTGTGGCATCATCAGCTTTAGCAGGAGGAAGTACAGAAGAATGGGGGGCCTGGAGGGAGGGAATAAATTTGGATGTGTCAGAGAGTTTATAAAGTGTGGGGTCATCCTCAACCTTGGGCTGTAGGTAGCATTTTGGTGAGGAAAATAAAGCTGACAAAGACAGCAAGGAACACAAGGAGAGACATGAAAGGGAACTAGAAGATGTCAGAAACGGACAGAAAGTACTAATAGTTTATAAAAATAACAGCCTGGAGCTCAGTTTCTCTGCAGAATTTCCCATTTGGAGTACAGAAAATTGAAATAAAGGGCAATAAAACTCAGATCAGAAACCCTGAGTTCACATCCACCCAGTATCACAGCAGTCACAGGGCATCAGACTCCAACTCTGGCCAAGGTGGCCATTTTCTGTATGGAAGGTGCCCCCAAACTGGGGCAGCCCCTCCTCAGCACAGGGGCCTGGGCATCTACTGGGGCACTGGCAGCAGCCTGTGCTTTGGACTTTGGCACAGGAACAAGACTCCAGACATCTGGGAATATCCCCTCCCCGAGGATGTCCAGGGAAGGCTCTCAGTCTCTTAGGCATTTTATATGGACCACAAGACCCCAGGATTTCCCTGGAGACTTTCTAACCAAATATCTAGTGCAGCCTGTGATAGCAAGGACAAGAACTGGAGCACCTCTGAAAGGTTTTTGCTATTCATTGCTACATTCATATCCTGGTAGACTTTGCTTCCTTTGCTGCAATGTCAGAACTTCTCCCTTCTAAGAATCTTTCACTCACATGTGCTTCAATTTACCACAATCACAGAATCATGGAACAGTTTGGGTTGGAAGAGGCCTTAAAGCTCCTCTCATTCCACCCCCCTGCCATGGGCAGGGACACCTTCCACTAAACCAGGTTGCTCCAAGCTCCATCCAAGCTGGTCTGGAACAATTCCAGGGATGGGACAGCCACAGCTGCTCTGGGCACCCTGTGCCAGGGCCTCCCCACCCTCACAGGGAAGAATTTCTCTCCAACATCCAATATAAATCTATCCACCTTCGACTTAAAGCCATTCCCCTTTTCCTGTGACTCCAGGCTCTTCTCCAAAGCCCCTCTCCAGCTCTCTTGGAACCCCTTTAGGCTCTGGAAGCGGCTCTAAGGTCTCCCTGGAGCCTTCTTTTCTCCAGGCTGAACAGCCCCAGCTCTCCCAGCCTGTCTCCATAGACCTGAGCTGAGGGAGGTGATGATCAAGTACCTTGTGATCCTGCAGGCTGCTCTGAAGCAAGAGCTTGACAACTTCTTGCCTTGATTTCAAGGCTGACCCTGATCTCTGCAGGCAGATCCACACAGAATAGTACTGCTGAGAAAGGAGCATCACCCAGGAGTGTCATTGCAAAGAGCATCCTTATAACCCTGCCAGCTGTCCAAGGTGAAGGCCCTCACTCACATTATCCCAGAACTGTGAACAGAAGGTACTCGAGGAAAAGGACCAGTTGATCTGAAAACCCAGCAGTCTTTTTTTGTTTAGAACTATTTATGGATCAGTGAAATAACAGATACAAACATTATTCCAGGTAATCTCCTAAATATATTCTTTCTATTGTCGAAGTAACAGCCCATTTTTCAAGAAGAGGTGCTTGATGTAAAGGAAAGGAGGATGTAGGCTGCAAAGCTCTTTCAGTCAAAGAAGGAAAGACCTGTCCCCAGCGAGGGCAAACACTCATGCCACTCTTCTTGAACAACTTCATCAACTTCCTAGACATCATTCAGTGCACTTGGGGAGTGCCAGAACCTCCTTGAACAGTAGAAAGACTTTTTGTCGTTGTTCCCAAGAGCTGGAATAATTCAGGTTTGGGAAGATGGTCCTCAGCCAGAGCTCAACAAAACATGCTGTCTGTACTTCCCTCCGAATTTCATCTCCTTGCAAACTTTCCACTGACGAGAAATCCATTTTTGCCATTATTTCTCAGCAGCTCCTGTCAACAAGGTGCTTTCAGCCCAGCCTCAGAGAAGCTGTTGCCAAGTGCTCCAGCATCCTGGGTTCTTTGTCTCTGAAACAAAGGGAAGTGCAGTTATGTTGACATGTTTTCGCTAATATTGTCTGAGCTGATTATTTACCATTTTTAACCTTTTCTTCTTCCCTGTGTCTAATTTTCCCATCCAATAACTCTTCAAGGTCTTTCTCATTATTGCTGTTCTCTAAGAGACATTGTGTTCCAAGCCTCTTCCCAAGAATAGGAGTTTTCCAGTTCTTGTTGGCTCATCTCCACAAACATAAAGGAATAGTAAGGGGCCCAAATAACTCAGAGTGAAGCAGCACCCTCCCCCAGCTCCCCCAGAGCACAGCTGAGCACAGCCCTCAGCCTCACAGTCCTTCAGCCTCGTCGTCCAGGTGGGAGCAGCTCTCCAGACAGACCCACAGGCTGAGAAGGGGCCCTGCCTGAGGGCATGAGACGTGCTCTGTGACTCCAGAAAGGGCATTTGGGGATTGCAGGAGACATTGTGGGATGTTTAGAGGAGGAACAAAGCACAGGGAATGGGAGGCAGTGTGTGAGTCCTCAGTGCCCAGCACACCCCTGTGTGTGAAGGGGTCTGAGCAAGGGAAGCAGAGTTTGGGTTTCAGGAGCTTGTATTTCTGGGGAGACTTGGGATTTAGGGACAGCTACTGCAGGATACATATAGAATCTATACATATATGTCTGTTTTCCACTACTGGTCTTGCATCCTGATCAGACTCACTGTCTGGACCTGGGAACAAGAAGCTGCAGATTCTTTGCCTCTGTGGGCTATTGGATAGGGAAATCCTTAACAAATCTACCCTCATTTCTACATGCAAATGCCTTTCCTTGATGGACTTTGCTGTTTCTCCCAGTACAGGATGCAGGTACCCTCCACTGTTCTTCCTGGCTCTCCCAGTTCATATCTGCTGTCTCTCCCTGTGCTGTGGCTTTGCATTCAGTGTTTTGGGGAGTCCAGTCTCCAAGTTCGTGCTGATGTCACTGTACCTCTGTAAGTTGTGATATGATGCTAAGACAGAACATTTATTCTAATATACCACTTCCACATGGGAACAAGCCAGTATATCACAGCATTTTTACTGTTCTATTGTGCTACAGAACATCTAAGACTCCATATGACATGACAAAGAGTGCTCCCAGAGAATTTGGGCACAGAAGAAAAGCCTGTTCAGCCATGTGCACCAGCCATATGGTGTCATCTGTGCCACCTCCAGGCCAAGGAGCAGTTCCTGGTGTGTTATATTTACCGGCACAGGCAGGAACCTCCAAGAACCTGCCCCATCCTTTTTGCCCCACAGTCCTGGTAGTTATTTCAGGCCATGCTCCTGAGCTCTGGTTTAGGATAATAAAGATTCAGGTTTTTAGTCTATAATAAGTCCAGAATATCCACACATACATACTTTACACCTCTGTAGCCTTAAAGTCCATCAGTTACTTCCTTTACCTTCTCCAAAACACATTCACTCAGCCAATTCCTCTGTGCACTTCCCCAGAATCACCAAACCTGCATTTCCAACAAATTGCTTTGTTAAGTTGCTGTCATTTCTTTGCTCTCTGGACTTATTCCATTTTCCTATTACAGAAAAAGTTGCAAGAACAGCAGCTGCTTCATCCTGCTGAAGCCGTCGTTAACTTCCTCCACCTCCCCGTCGGTCAAGGATCCATTTCCCTCACAGCTTTGTTCTCTTCCAATAGCCGTGCAAACACTTCATACCTCCACTCTGCAATCCTCTAGCAATGCATTTCTGGTTTTACTGTTACAAGAGGTCGTTCTCAGCTACATTTGTACAGCACGTGAGTCTCAGCTGAGGGCCCCAATCTGGTTCACTCTAGTTTTCATATTCAGAGGATCTTTCTACCACTTCCATCAGACATCCTGCTTTTTTTTCTTTGCTGTGCTGTTTTCCACCCAGCTTATAAACTGCTAAGCTTGGCACAGCCCCAAGGGCATCCTTGGACTTGTACCAAGCATAATGGAGCTTGACACAACACACACATCCCTCTTTTTCCTGACAGTGTGTCCCCCATTACACTGTGCTCAAATCCTTGCCTTTTGGAATTCTCTCTGACCCCTTTCACAACTTCCTCACTAGGCCTGAATTCAAGCAGTTGCACTAATATCACTGGGCTGGAACTGAGATTTCCTGCTAAACCAACCCCATTGCCCCTCCAGAAGAGACATCAGCAGCTTTCAGGGGCTCCTCTTTGAGGTGAGATCTCCAGATGGTGACATTTTCATCCGCGTACCAGAGGGAACTCTGAAGATGCAGTTCTGGCTGTTTTTTTCTTAAATTACATCCCATTCTCTGAAAATTTTGAAAACCACTCTGCTATGTTAATCCCTGGCATTAGAGATGGGGTCATGATGATGATGATGATGATGAGAGATGGGGTAGTAACAGTGGATATAAAGTGGACTAGACTTGAAATATCATCAGACAACATCCTTCTCACTGTCCCAGGTCTCAGTGATGTCCTGCAGTGAATCAAAAATGTTCCTTTGGTGTAAGCAAGCTTTTATGCTTCCTTAGCTCTGCAAATAGTTTATCTACCCTTTTTATTCTCAAACCTGATGAATTCATCTGCTGAATATAATGATCTAGAACTGAGCCACAGCCTTCCTTTGTAGTGGGGAGAGAGAAAGAAATGTGTTTCTCATTCTAAAAGAGATTTTTAATATCAAATGTGCCCTGCTGGAACTCCAGGTAACCAGCTCATTTGCAGACATTGTAAGAGTCTAAAGTTAAGTGAGATAAGTCCAATCTGACATCTCTCTCCCTCAGCAATGTCCAATGCCCGTGGAAGGTGCCAGAGAGAGCACATTTCTACCTCACCTCTGTCCTGTACCCTGCCACAGTCCCTGGTGTTGAAGATGTTTGTGTTTGGGGATTATTTCTGTACTGTGCTCCCGGTTTTGTTAGAGGACAGGAAAGGATTGTGATTCAACCTCATGTGGTCATTCAACCCTTTCTACACTTAGATTGTGACCTACAGACTCTTCCATCACCTCCCAGCCCTTACCACCAATTATGGACCTTGTATTTTACTGTGCTAGTTGCTCGCTCTGTGATGGCACGTGATGACCAGGGTTATATAGATAATTATAGCCCTTTAATCAAAGTTCCCCTTGTTCACAGATGTGAAGGGGTGGGAGGTATCCTCCTCATCCTCCCTGCCATCACTCCCCTAGACTGGAGAAGCTCCCTCATCTGTGTCTGGAGACTTCCAGCACAGCACAGGAGTGGCAGCTTCCCTCTGCCCCCTGTTGCTCCAGCCTCAGGGTCAGGAGACCAGGTGAGCTGCCAACGAGCACAACCCCAGGCAGCAATGACAGCAAATGCTGCCAGTGGTGCTGGATGATCTGCTATCCCCAGTAGCAGCTACAATGCAAGGCATCATCTCAGCTGGGGGCAGCGAGGCAGAGCGCTGTGCAAGCCACACTGGATTGAACAATCCCACACAGATTGTCCATGCCCAGGACAGGGTTCCTCCACCCCTGCTCCAGGGGTGCACTCATCGCTCCTGGCACACTGGGCACACTGGCATCAGTGACACCACTAGAACCACACTTCAGTTCTTGCACTGGCACAGCAGCAAAGACTATAAGGTGTGTGCCAAAGAGCTCTGGGTCTGCAGTTGGGCAGGTGCCACTCTCAGGTGACTGAACTGATCTGCTCAACCTTGACAGTCATTTGATGATGTCCTGGATAAAGCGTTGGGCAAGATGGAGACTCAAGATACGGATGAAATACTTCTTGTTAGGAGAACTGTACAGCAAAGTTGTACAGTTCAGGATCCTGCAGGTGGGGGAAATGTGCAATCTTTGCTTAAGAGGCAAAGCTGTATCTCAGGAACATGTTACTCGAGCAGCCAAGGAATGTCAGACATAACTAAGTGCTTTGAGTCAGGATAATCAACCCATTGCTTGCTTGTGTAGTTGGCTCTTGTCCTAGTACTCATTAATAATGTTGCTTAAAGCAATTGTTTGTCCCATACCACTTCATGCCAAGCAGATGCACTTATTTAATCCACTCAGTTTGCTCAATTTATTGTTGGAGTCGCTGGGTGCCTGAGATCTCCTCCATTTCCCTCCACTCACATTTCATAATCCAGGGGTCTTCACCAGAAGTAGGCTGGTAGTCTTAACCCTTCCTAGGACATTGGCTTTATGGACAAGTATCATGGTGACCCAGTTGTGCTGAAGATGCCTGGGCCCAGGCTGTGAAGATGGTAACATCACTGCAAGTGAGAGGACTGCTGGTATTGCCTGTGCAGGCAGTTTTTTTGATGATACTTGATGTATATGAGGGGTCCCAATACCCTGAGAGAGCAAGTAAAGGTTACATCCCACTGCCTGGGGGATGTGTGCTGGGAGCTCCAGGTTTTCCAGGCAGGTGGACTCTGATGGAAGGTCATGTCCAAGAAGGTCTAGAGGCCTCAAGGATCCCTGTTTTGCACTCTGCCAAGTGCTCCAGGGGTGACCCAGAGATCTCCTACGTGCTGAGCAGCAGGGAATGGTGGGAAGTTTGGCCTGATGAGCACTGGCAAGGGCAAACTGACAGGCAATGGTGAGGCAAAAGGAAGGGCTGTGCTCAGCTCCACACCCCATGCTTTCAAAAGGTTGATTAAAAAATTGCGAGTGTCCATAAGAAAGCTCAACTCATTATTTTTTAAGTGCTGGAGAACTAAACCTGGAGCAGCTCAGCACACTGAGTTCATCAGATAAAAGGTGAAGGTGCTTCTGAGAGCAGAGTTCTCTGCAATTTGGAAGGCACACACACGTAAGACCCTGTGGGGTAATCCTGGGATCTGATCAGGCTGACTAAAGTATGACAGATGTTTTGCTAGAGATTAGTGAGCCATCGGACCATCAGACCAGAGTGTGTTCAGGGCACTCCAGTGCTTACAGTCTTCACATATCTCCTTCTAAAAGCTCTGTGGCTGCCCACCTTGAGCCTGGATTTAGTGCAAAATTGGAGGGCAGGAACATCCTGTCATACCCTGTGTGACAAAGGACTTCAGAGCAGAAGAGCACCATGACCAGTACAGTGCAGGACCATCAGTCCCATTAGCACCATGCCCTGCCTATGGCCCACAGGCAGAGGGAAGGCAGGGGAGAGGCTGCAGTGACCTCCCATCAGCTTATGGAACAGGACAGAGAGAGACCGTCCTCTTCACCTGCTGCAGCAGCACAAGGGGCCCTCTTCCCATGGGAAATAAAACAGAACTTGGAGGGACAGCTGAGACACCAAAATTGTAATGAAAACTGTTGCCACAAAATCCACAGTGCCACTCATATGCACAGTCAGGCAGTCTAGGGGTCTATGCTAGGAGAAAACATGATGCAGAAGAGCACTCGGCAGACAGATGCACCCGGAGCATTTCCCCCAGCTCAGAGCTGGATTGCAGGGCGGTGGGAAGGACAAGCCTGTGCATTGTTCTTTTGTCTGTCATTTATTTATTTATTTATTTATTTAATTTCCCAACTGGATTTAATGACAACACTATCAGAAGTTTTTTTGGAAATGAAAATACAGGAATAGAGAAAAGCAATAATGGGCCAAAGGGATGTGTGGGTCAGTGTGACTCACTGTGGGTTGGCAGTGTGGGATCCAGGCTGGCAGCCTGCCTGCAAGCTGCCAGGCCAACAGAAGCCCAGCACAGCCAAGAGGGTGTGCTGGAGAGGCTGCAAGCTGAACAGAAACACCCCACAGAGTGTGGGAGCATGTCCCTTGTTTTCATTCATTAGCTAGGCCTGAATCTGTAACCAAACTTCCCACATGTGTGTGTCCTGATAGGGCCCATGTGGAGCCACGCTTGGGCTGTAGAGGCACCAGATAAAAGCATCTGCACTGCACACCCAACAAACACAGCTTCCAGCCCATGCATCTGTGGATTTATAGAATCAAAATCACAGCCCCAAAAGCACTGGTTGTCCTTGGTCTTCCTGGTTTTTACTCCAAGAATGACATCCCAGTTGTGTGTCCTGATTGGAGTAAATATCTTTACTGAAAAAAACATCTGAGTGCTCCTTGATTTTGCTGGAATGTAATTTATGAAATGTCACCTTGAATGCAGACTTAATATTTCATATCAATTCCAACAAATCATTCATTTTCCGTCAGAATCAAGTCTGCCGGTGCTGCAGAGGACTCAGGGGTTACAGTGGACACAAGGTTGAATATTAAGGTAACAGTGAGCTCTAATTGCAAAAAAGATAAACCACAGACCGGTATACTCTAGGAGGATGATGGTCAGGAGACTGAGGGAAGCTACCTTGGAAGTGTTCAAAAAACATGGATGTGGCACTTGAGGACGTGGTTTAGTGGTGGCTTTGGCAGTGCTAAAGGAATGGTTGGACTCCATCTTAGAGGGCTTTTCCAACCTTAATGATTCTGTGATTCTATGATTCTGTTATCCCCTCAGAACTCAGATCATTAGTCCTAAAACATTTTGGGGAAACCTGCAAAGGTCCAGCAGTAGCTGCCATTGTGGTCAGAGGCACGTCTTGTGGAGAGAGTTGAAGGAGCCTTGCCTAGACCAGTGAAAAGGTGGATCCATGGAGACATAGGAGGAACCTGCAACTACTGGAAGGGAAGTGCTGAAGATCACAGAGCCAAACTTCTCAGCCATAACAGCCATTTAACAAGGGGCAGTGTGGAAATGGGGTGACGGCCACACCTTACAGCTTGAGAAGTTCAAATTCCACATCAGAAAACAAAATTTGTATTTGGAGGGTGGTGCAACCTGGGATCAGGTCACAGAAAGATGGGAGTTCTTCATTCTTGGAGTTTCTCCATGTTTGGCTGATGAAAAGCACAGTTGTCTTGACCTAGTGCTGGTGACAGTCCTGCTGTAAGCAGGTTGTTGGACCAAAGACCTCCAGACGTCCCTCCCTACCAACACCTGTCAAACTCAGCCAGTTTCCAGCTCTAGATAAAGAACAGGACTTCATCTTTCAAGAGCCTAATCTATGTCTGAGTCAGTTTGAGGCACTGAATTTACGTCACATTTTCTTCACAAGCAATTATTTGGGACAATTCAGGATGCAGAAGGTGCCTGCAAGGGAATGAAGGATGATGTTCTGTAAACATCTCTTCTGTTTTTATAAAGCAGCCAGGCAGGACTGTGCCAAAACATCACAAAAGCATGAGCTGGATGGCATCTAAAGATGAGAAGAAAATTTGAACTGGTTCACTGAGGGCTGGATTATGAACATTTAAACAGCTGTGAGTCAGAAATTAACCTGGTGACCTTCACACTGGGCTTACCCTCGTGAGCCAAAATCCACCTTTTACTGTATCTTAAGCTACTGAAAAACAGCACCTATTTCCTGTGTTTCTGTTGTGGCAAAGCAGCTGTTAGACTGCCAGCTATGACAAGTTCCTGGCCAAGCCAGTTTTGAATTCAAACTTGGCCCAGGAAAAATAACTACTTCTATCCAAGGACACAAAGGAGCTAAATGATTTCAGAGCATTCCTTTGCCAAGCTTGACCTGAGTCCAAGTCAGGAGAACCCAGCTGAAGGCTCCAGGGAGTCACTTTTTAAGCTAGAGATGGGTTTAAGTATTCATGCTCTTATTTTAAAGGTCTTGTACCTCTGGGTCCACATCTGACCTGTCCAGCTCAGTTAAAAGACACATCAACTTTGAACAGGCATTGATGCACAACAGGACAGCAGTTACCCAGGTCTCCTGTTGTTCTCTCCTACTCTTCTATTAAGCTGCGTTTTGGCATGAAACAAAATTTCTAACACTTCCTCAGTGTCCATGTTTCTCTGAAGCTGGCACAAAACATCTCCAGCCTTCTCTTGGATCTCAGAGTATTAAACGATCTTTCCATACACCTTTTAGAGTGTTTTTCACTATCATTTTAGGGATGCCAACCCTGGTGTCTTCCAAAGAAGTTTTGTCATGTACTGACGAACCCCAGTTAAACACATAAAATAGAAATAAAATTATGCTGTACAAATACCCTGAATTACAATACAAGAAGCTGCTCCTCTGCTCATTCTCCATTCCTTTGAGCCTGCAGACACCTGATCTGAGTGAGACTGACAAAGACAAGGCCACGAGGTCCTCACTGCTGTCAGAGGCATCCCATCCTATGAACATGGCATGTCTCACCTTAACTGCACCTACCACCAGCATCTGTACCAGGCTGAAACATGGCCAAAAAGTGATGGGAAAGAAGAGAATAGTGCCATAAGAGTTAATTAGCCTGGCAGGAGATTTGTTCCCAGAAGGCGACTGACAAGAGGTGAGATTTTCAAAACAAAAGGGATGGAAGGGAGTGCAGATCAGAGAGGAGTTCATGATGCAGGTCGGATTTTGCCTGCTCCCCTTCCAGGATCACAATGTTGTCTCAAACAGACCCCACACACACCCAAGCATCCCTGGGGGTGTGCCCACAGCACTGACTTCTCCCCACATCTCAGCCCCTTTCTCGCAGGGGAAAACATCTTCCTTTAACTTTTAAGAGCAAACAATAATGATGCAGAGGAAAGGGGGGAAGCCATTACAGCTACACTGGGAGCTCTTTAGGGCTTAAAAGTAAAGTAAATGGGAGTGAGGACACGTGAGCGTGGAGCGTGTAGAGCAGCAGCACAATCACACCGAAATAGAAACAGCACTCCCAACACGCAGCAGGCTGGGAGGAGCAGAGAGGGCACAAGAAAAAGCTCCAGAAATACCTTCAAAGCACAAGATGACAAAGGGAAGCCTGGCCTGGTGGGACCATGACAGCAAATAAAAGATGACACAGATGAGGCTGAAACATCCAGTGCATCCTTCAATGCTCAGAATAAAGAAGTCATTGCAACAAGCTGTGTAAGGCAGCGCGTTCTACAAAGAGATTAGACATGCCAGGTGTGAGAAAGGATGAGTTAAAGATAACTGAACCAGAACAGAGGTACTCAGATACACAGCACCTGCACACACCCCCCCTGAGTACTCACAGATTCAGCTGAAGCTGCTGCTGAACTGTTTGCAACACTTTTAGGGAGCTGTAAGAACAGAGGAGAGTGAGAAGGGGTTGAGGCAGAAGTATAGTGTCTGGTTTTTAGAAGAGAAAGAAATTTGGGGAGTGGAAATAACAGACCATCTCCAAATAATACTTTGAATCCAGAGCCTGGAGGATTTTCAAGAAAACAGTATTAAACAATTAGGTCATGACCACCAAAAAGGGAATGCCAGATATGGATTTCTGAAGAAGAACTCATGTCAGACTAGGCTCATTCCTTTGGTGGCAGCTGACCTACTGAGAGGGGAGAAGTACAAGATGCAATGTCTACTTTGGAAGGATTTTTGATTTTTCTTTTAATGCATTGGGGATTGAGCCAGCTGGGCAGCCAAGAGCCCATAACATTCTAATAACTGCAACCCTGGTGGGTACAGAGAATCCTGTGTCTTTCCCACTCAAAATGTCTTTTATTTAGAGATTTTTAATCCCTTTCTCAGGAATGGGTCTAGGTCTGACAGCTCAACCCTTCCCTCTAACTTGAGAGCGTGATAATTCGGTCTCCACCTCACATTCACTTACTCCCCCAAACTGGATTTTCAGCTTTGGATTTATCCCAAGTTGTCTCTTTCCCTTTGTGTACTCTATTTAAAAACTTATCACTCACATATTACATTTTTAGGCCACCTCAGATGTCCTTGCTGCTGTTTCATGGTCAGCTGCTCCTTCTCCCTGAGCTAACGGGGAGCTATTAAAAGCCAGGATGACTCTGTCGTACGGAACAGGAGCTGCTGACTAACCCCTTCTTTGCAAACATCCCCAGCTTGCAGAGACAGGATGAAACCCTGCTCAAGCCTTCCCTGGTGGCTGCTCAAGCTCCCTGAGTTTCAGCCCTGGAGGGGATTAGAAATGCTTTCCCACCCCAACTGTTTCATTATTTTGCTTTCCTTCAGTACAGTGTGTTGCTCAGACATTTCTCAGAGGCAGATTTGCTTTATCTTTACAAATCAGGTAAAGATCTGCTCTGCCCAAAAGGTTGGTTTCCCTGTGCTGGACACCTGGAACGAAGTGAGCTCGATGCAACCTCATCTCCCAGAGCATGAGGGGCTGGTGAGTAACAACCACACTCGCAAGGGCTCTCTCTGACTCCCTCGCACCTGTGTTCTTATATATAGAGGATCCTTCAGAAGGCCTGAAGCTGGACCTGCCCAGGGATAAGCAGTTCAACAGAGCTGTGTTTTTCCCATGCCCTGAGCTAGGGCTAGAATTGGCTTTGATCCCCTGGCTCAGCTCCAAGAGCTGAGACTGAGACTGACAGAGGTTTCTCCCTCCCTAGTCATGTTCTCTTCCCAGAGATGTAATTTCTGCCCCTGCTGTCACGGTTTAACCCCGGACAGTTACCAAGCCCCACGCACCCACCAGTAGGACAGGGGAGAGACTTGGAAGGGTAAAAGTTAGGAAGCTCTTGGCTAGAGGTAAAGACAATTTAATAGGGAAAGCAAAAATCACTCAAGAAACTCAAAGCAAAACAAGGAATTCCCACGGGAGGCAGGGGTTTGGGGTTCAGCCACTTGTGGGAAAGAGGACTTCATCACCCATAACAGTGACTTGGAAAGACAAACACTCTGAATGTCACCCCCTTCCTCCTTTTTCCCCCCACTCTGTATACTGAGGAGCATGATGTCACAAGGTCTGGAATATCCCCTGGGGCAGTGGGGATCACCTGTCCCACCTGTGTCCCCTCTCAACTCCCCACACACCCCCAGCCCCTCCCCAGCGTGGAGGGAGGAAAGATCTTGGCTCTGGGTGAGCTCTGCGATAACAAAACCATCCTCTCTATTATCAACCACAGCACAAATCCAAAATTTAGCCCTCTACCAGCGACTGGGAAGAAAATCAACTCTACCACAGCCAAACCCAGAACATCTGGTTTCAGGAGAAAAAAACAGAACCCATGAGACAAATTTTAGCCTCCAAACAGGTACTGCCACACCTCCTGTGGAGGTAGGGGCTTTATCCTGGGGCAGAGAAATCCTCCTATATCAAGTGCCTGACATAGTTTTCTCACCAATGGAGCCAGCTAAAGGATGAGTCTGTCCTCTGTGGTTACCTGAATTTAAAGGTTTTACCCTAAAAGAGAGTTTTAGTTTAAAAGAAACACTTCCCTGCAGCTGGCAGGGCTGGGCAGTGTATGCAACCCCCCCTGAATTGCCTCAGCAGCCCTGTGAGCTGAGGAGAAGCACTCTGGGGTGGCACAGAGCCTCAAAATGATGTGCTGCAGTCCTCAGCATTTCCAACACTTCAGGCTCCTGGGAATTTTAGCTCCTGAGCCAGTCTGACATTTTTTTTTTTAAATTTTGCCCTCTTTATGTGTATTATAGGCTGCATTTAATCATGCTGAGCTGGTGAGTAATAGCTATAAAATACTCTAGCAATTTCATACAAATTTTTTGAACTGCTCAAAAGAAAAAAAGGGAAAAGAATACTAGAGAGGATGAGTCAGGCCCTGAGAAACAGGCTCCCTGGACTCATTCTTTGGTTTGCAAATCATTTGTGAGCAGATTCTGATTTCTTCAACTGGGTCATTTCCTAAAAGGGTTTTTGACTCGTTTTCATGAGTCATTCAGAGTGCCTTGAAGAGTTCAGCTGGTTTCTCACAGCTTCCCACAATGGGATTCAGAGTGTACAAGTAATCACTTAACTCATGAGGTTTAATTCCCTCATCCCACCCAAAGGGCTGAATGATGGTTGGAAGGAAAAACAGGGATGAACACAGGGTGACTTCGGTGCAGATGCTGAAAGAGGTTGATTTTAACATTTGTCCACAGGCAGGTGCAGGCTCTCAGTATGAGGAAGAAGGGACCTGATGCGGAACTCAGCAAACTTGTTCAGCAAAGTATTTTGGGAGGCTGGCTGAGGTGCCCAGTCTGGGATTATGAATTACAACCAGAACTTGAGTGGAGGGAAGCAGGAAGTAGGGATGTGGGTGTGCTGGTGCTTGGTCTGGACCTGCATCCTTTCCTGCTCTGCTGGTGCTGAGATCCCTTCCCAGCTGCATTTCAGATATGCTTTCCCTTCTGCTCTCCATTTAACCCCTTCAATAAACAACAAGATTCCTACAGGGAAAGAGTCAGATGGTATCAGTATATTAATTTTATATTCTAGTGGTAATTTATTTTTCTTGAAACAAGTGCACACTTCCAAAAGGGAAAGTTATGTAATGTCTTAGAGGTTAGAAAAAGTGTTGACAACCTGTGGTACAAGTAGTACAAGTTGAATTGCTCACCTGGAACCACTGCTAGCAGCAGAGAATCATTCCCATAATGGAGAATATCAAGAGGATGAATACCCTTCTTCACAGCTCTGACAGGGCCAAGCTGTTTGGAAAGCACCAGTGGGAGCTGGAGCTTTGGTGCTCAGGTACTGAGAAAAATTTCCCCTTTGCAACAGCTCTTCGGTATTTGGCCATACACTGCACAATGGATGGGTGCAGCTTGATCTGTGTAAGGCTTTTTTGGCCAGAGATGATTTATTTAATACAGCTGAGAGGACACCACAGGAATTGCCCAAGCAGTGGTTAACTCTGTTGCAGGAGATGCCAAGGAGGCACCTGTGTGTGTGCTCACACATCCCATGTGTCAAGAGTGGTTTTCAAGGTCATTGTGGTTTGCTCTGGTGATGCCCACACTGTTCCCCTCCTCTCCTGGGTGGCCTGAGCTGCAGGACCTGCTTGTGGCAACAAAGGGACAGGTTTCTCAATACATTGGCACTTCTCTGCCTCCTGTCTCTTCCAAGAGTGTCCTGATGGCCAGAGGTTCTTGCTTCAGTCACAGAGTCACCAAAATGGCCCTGCTCTGCACTTCAGTGATGGCAGCCCTGGGACAGCACATGGTGAACATGGTGACATTGGAATAACTCAATGATCTCAGAGGCCTTTTCCAACCTAAATGAGTCTATGTTTCTATGAAAGTGCTGCCCTGTTACAAGGAATAGGTATGACAGTGATCTTTGCTGAGCAAGTGCAATTTTCTGGGAGTTTTCAGACCTCATTCCCCATGTGGGAAAAATGTTTCCCTGAGTGTGACACACATATGTAATTTTTTTTCTATACTTGCCCCAGAATTAGAGCTGAGATACTCAAACACAGGACTTTCAAGTCACCACTCAGCCCAAGCCTCCAGACAATTAACTTCCAGGAGATAATTATTTTTGAAGTGAGCTCCAACCTAAGCTGGAAAAGTGAATTCTCCTGCTGCTCAAACAGTGACTTCTCTGCAGCGACCTCTCTGTGATTTCTTTTTAATCCAGACCTAAAACACAACCTCTCCTCCTTTCCCCCTTACCCTCAGTGAAGAGGAGGAGCTTTAAATCCTGCATAGAGCAGAGCAATGGGATGACACAACACAAAGTGGTTGAATGTTCCCCAGAAGATTCATTATCCCATTCCCTGTTTTCTGAGATTGCCACCTTAACGCTCACACGTGTGGTGTTTCCACGGCCTCCTGCACACGGGGAGATGTTGTGATGTGTTCATTATCAGCCAAGCCTTACACAAAAGCCATGTCATGCTGTACAACCCCATGGAAAGCAGGGAGAGAAGCTCTTGAAGAGGTGAATGAGCTGTGGGCTGTGGAGGGGTGTATGGAGGGGGGCTGAGCTTCACTCTCAGAAGATGCCACACCAGATTTCCCTCTTCTCCGAAGACACAGGACAAAGATGAGGGAACTGCACAGACCATGAGTGTCAGTGAAGTGAAACTGGACTGTGAGGAACAGGAGTTGTCTGGCTGGATTAAAAGCCAGGCTGTAGTGGAAGGACAAGAGCAGGATGCAGGGATGCAGTTTGACTTTGAAGCACAGCTCTCTGCTGGGAGCACCAGGAGAGGCAGGAGGGAAGGCTCTGTGAGCATCATCCAGGGCAAGCAGCCTGACCTACAACATCCCTAGGGAGAGCCAGGCAGGGCAGTGCTGCTCTCACAGCCACTAATTAGACTGATAGAAGTTCAAACTGCGCCTGGATAAACCTGAGCTGATGGGATGCTTCAGCAATATGGAAGCACCACAGCTCTGGAAATGTTCAAAGCCAAGGGAGTTTTGAATTAAGAGGAAAATGGGTCACTGTAGGTGCTTTGTGCTGGAAATTCAGTGTCAGCTGGTTTTGCAGAGACACCACCTGTGTGGCAACGATGACCTGTGAGATTAGACTCTGCACTGCAGAGAGCAGAGCTTTGCTAGAAGAGTAGATAGGACTCACAGGAACTTGGGAGAGGGCTAGGAAGTATTTCATGTTTATAGATACATTTTGCTGTGCATTTTTTATTACATCTGTGACAGAAGTCAGACAGGAGCTGCAGAAGAGGAGTAGAGGGGACATAGAGCAGAACATCCCTTCTATCTGTGAACTGCCAGCTCTATTCCCTGGTCAGTCCAGCTGCCAAACTGGCACACTTGCAAGTCTGAGAAATGGAGGCCACAGAAACCATGTCTCCAGGACAAATCCAAAGACGCACAGGCACAGGCACTCCTTGTTTACCAGGGCTTTATTTTCTCTCTGGACTAATGCACCCCCGTGCTCTCCTTCTTGAGAGCATCAATTAGCCCAGTGCTGCCTCACCCCTGGCCCCCAGGACATGGACAGAGGGAGCCAACCTCCCCTCAATATGCTTGTGTGCCAGGCATAGGTAACATCAGCTCTTGGGATGGAAGGGGGAAAGCCATGTTTCTTCTCACACTCCTGTTGTCTGGCCTTGGCATCTTTCTCCCGAGAGTCCCATTCCCAGTAGTGATGGTCATCGCCTCCTGACAGGGAACTAGCCCAGTAACCCATTTACTAAATGCCTGAGATCTCAGAGATGTGCAAGGACCATGGGGCAACCACACACACACAAGGCTGAGTCTGCTGCAACTGTGTTTGGGCAGGAGCAGACTCCATCTCTGCAGCGATTTATGACCTATGGCAAGGCAGGGTTTGCTCATGCTTCTACTAGAGACAAAGTGCTGGCTGATGTCACCCAAGGTGGAGTGCAGCCCACCTCCTGAGGACCAAACCACAGGGAATAGGTCCCCAGGGCAGCCACAGCCTCAGCAGCACTATCCCATGCTTGGCATGCCGGTGGGATTTCCTAGAAGGCTCCAGGAGATGAGCTGCCTGACACCATAAAGCAGAGTGTGAACGTTACCCACCAGTGACCAGAGCTGGTGTTAATTCACTCCCCACGGCTCCACTGCTCTCCCATGCCTGCACTCAGTTTAACCAGCTGACCTCTGGTGGAATTCACAGTCTTCCTACTTCCTTGATTTATTAGTTGCAGCCTCTGGGGCTGATGATTAGATGGTCTGAGCCCAGCTCTATCCCTTTTTTCTAAGTCTACGGTAGATTATTTGTTTATGACAAAGGCTGAAAATAAAAAAATACCCTGCCACACTTTATTCCCAATCATATCTCCATGGCAACAATGATCAAAGTTTTCAAGTTTTTCCTCAAAAGAGTTTGTTGGTTTAAGTTGTTTATAGAGATCTCCATGTGTGCCTGGTTGGAGGTTTCTAGTGATTTATCTGGCACCTGTTTTGTCAGTTATCTGTGTTTGTTTGTACAGCTCAGATGCTCTCTTCTGCATCTCTGCCCATTTCTCTTGTCCTCTGTCCTTCTCAGCTCCTCTCTGCCTGGCTGCCTGGACACAGACATCTCTCTTCTTCTCTCCCACCTGGCTCCTGTTCTTGGGTCACTGCTGCCCTTCCAGCCCCTCTGCCAGACTACAGGTACAGCAACGCCCACCCACCTTCAACAGAGCCACATCCTCTGGAGATGAAGGCCAGTCCCCAGCTGTCACACACAAGCTCTGGATGTGCCTCAGGCTGCACAGACAATGTGTGGGCTGGGCACTGTGGGTAGTTGGGGGTGCAGGGTCAGTCAGGCTTAGGGGGGAGCAGAGGCTGGTTTGAGGTTTGACTCCTCTTACATACTGTCAGCAGCTGCACAGGATGAGATTCCTTGCACCTCTGTCCCCACTGACCACCCTGGTGTGCCTGGGAGTGACAGTGAGGGACGCTGCTCTGTTGCAGGAGAGATGGACCTCACCCTTGGGCTCAGGTCCCATAGCCAGGTCTGCAGCATGAGATTCTGAGATCACATCAGGTGTTTCCATCCAACAGGGTCCCAAAAACCCAGGCAGGACAGAGGGACCTGTAAGATGCTTTTCCATGAAACTTATGTTCCTTCAGCAACAGCTTCTTGCTGTCTCACATGTTACACTTGGAAGGAGAAAGCCACCTGACATCAAGCAAGGGGGGCCTGGTCCCACAGAGATATTCACAACACAAGGCTGCTGCCCCTGCACCACTCCAGTTAGTCTGGCTTCAGACACCAACACTCGGCCCTCAACATCCTGGTCTTTGCATGGTGCTTGCCCAAATTCATCCAAGCCTCATTCCCAGCCAACTCATTAGCTAACAGCCATGGTTTCCCTCCAGGCAGTCCTTCTGCACAGAGAACTTCTCCTTGCTTAGTCCCTTCCCTAAAGTCCCCTGTTCACCAGTGTCTTCCTGCCCTGTGGTGCCCAAGACCAGTCCTAGGCTCTGGAGAAGATGCAAGAAGGTGCCTCAGCTGAAGGTGGGTTCCAGAAGCAGGTCCTACACAAAGGCCAAGAACTCTTGGCTGTACAGCCTGTCCCAGACTGGGCAGATAAATTGCCCTCCTTCTCCCAGTGTCCATGGAGCTGAATGCCAGTAGCATAGAAGCACTGGCAATGTCTCTATCCTCTTCCCACCTACTACTGGGGTTGCTCATCCTTCTGAAAAACTCTGCAGACCCTTTCCCTCACTCTCTTCCCCCTCAGATGGCACTACAGTTGCCACCAAGGTCATCCTGCCCACACCTCATGCACTGTGTCACCAAGAGTGTCTTCCCAGGCTGAAATCCCCTCACTTATTCCTCACCCCATTCTCATCTTATGTCCGTGATCTCTCCTGCATGATCCCAACCCTGCTAGATAAATGCACCTCAGGTTCCTTCTTCTGCAAATCTAGCATGGATCAGATTGAACCAAGGAGCCATCCTGAACCCCCAGCTGCATCCAAGGTCATTGACCATTGCCCTTCAGTAAGCTACACAGCCCAGAGCAACTCTTTGGGCACCGTTTCTTTAGGCAGTAAGATTTTGGGAGTCTTACCTCTGATTTGGTTCTTTTCCTCATTATTATCATTGTTCACTTTACACTGGTACTTTATTACATGAGTATTGATTATTTTGCCTCACTGGTTACCGATTGTTTATTCCAGAATAACATTTTCTGTTCCTACATTTCTGCACACTCAGGTGATTTATAAAGGCCATAAAACAAAGAGCGCTTGTTGCAGTGAACACAAAAAGCTTTGTTGTACTAAAGGATCCTGGGATTAATAAATGAAAACTAACCTTGAGTGAGAGCATAATCTCTGTGGCATTCACTCTCAGGTGGAGTCATCCAACGCCACACCCGTAGCCCACAGCTGGTCTGCCCAAAGCAGGTGATTCCCCTCTCTGTGTGAGCCACTCACCATAGGCAAAGCCAAAGGCTCCCCAGGGCAGTGGGCACGGCCCCAAGGCTGCCAGAGCTCAAGGATCATTTGGACAATGCTATCAGGGACAGGGTGGGATTGTTGGGGTGTCTGTGCAGGGCCAGGAGATGGACTGGATGATCCTTGGGGTCCCTCCCAGCTCAGGACATTCTGTGATTCTGTGGTTCTTTGAAAGCAAGGGGGTGGCTGGACTCCTGAAGAGGAGTCATAGCAGCACACCTTGGAGCAGGAAATCCCCACCTTGGAGCAGGAACCTGCCCCTGTGTGCACACACAGCAGGCTCCCAAAGCCCTCTGCCTCCTGGGCAGCTCCACAGCTGTGTGGGCAAACAGCTGCAGTCACACACATTCCCCAGTCAGGGCAGAGCTGTGACTGCTGAGAAACAGGAAAATAAATGCTATTGCTGAAGACAAAATTCTGACTGTCTGCCCCTGCCACGCTGCATCCTGTAAGGTCACCAGGCCTTTGCTTACTGGCTTTGAGGTTCTCTGTGCTCAGAAACCTTCATTTCTCTATCTTTTCCAAGCCAGTGGTGCTCTTTGTGTCCACTCATCCATCAGCTCTGGCAGTCTCTGTCAGAATGAGAAGGGGCTGCTTCGCCTGAAGGCTGAGTGCTGATGTCACACACGGCCAAGCAGGGCTCTGCTCAAAGAGCAGGGGGCAAATGCCAATCCTGGGGTGTTTCCTGGGGTGCAAGCCAAGCCAGGGGATGCCCCACTCTGGACCACTGCTGCAAAGAGAGCCTGGAGGAAAACTGCTGGAATAAATCACTGCTGCACTGTGGGGGTGGGACTGGCAGAGCCCTGCCTGCAAAGGCTGCAGGAGGGATGTCAGAGTGTCTGGTGACCACAAGATGCAAGAGGTCACACAGCCACACCAGCAGCATTTCTAAAGCCCAGGGTGGTGGGAAGGAAGGAGGGGGAGCCCAAGGCACAACACTTCCTCCAGCAGAACCAAAGCATACACAGCAGGCCAGAGTCAGCCTCCCAGGGAGATGACAGATGGAGTGACAACAGGCTTTCCAAATGTCTGCTGGGCCAGGAGAAAGATAAAGACCTCAATTTCCTTTTCTGTTCCTACGTGTCTACAAGTGCTGACCTGAAGGACCAATCAGCCACCAAGCCACCCTTTAAACACAGGTACCTATGTCCAGGTGCCAGTGCAGTCTGGGAGTGCCAGGGGACTTAATGCATTAAACAAGAACAGAAAAGAGCAAGACTGCTTAGAGATCAATCTGGCTGCGCACTCACCTGCTCATACAGTTGTAAAGCAGTGGTGACTCTCTACCAGTCAGAGGGTTGGCTGTCAAAGCTGCCATCCCCAGCTAGGACAACCTGGTGTCTGTGATAAATTAAGGGTGATTCAGACTTGGCTACAAAACCTTTTCTCAGTGAAAAAACTTAGATTTTTGGAAGAAAAATGAGGTAGGAAACCTATAGTCCCTTGAAATGCTGTCACTGCAAAGGAGACAACTCAAGAAAATCACAAGCAGAGTGGTTTCTGAAAGTTTCCTGGTGATGTTTTATCTCAGCAATCAGAGAATCAGGGAATTCCTACTGTGTACAGAATTTTTAATTTCAAAAATTTTTCTCATTCTCTCTGCTGATCACAGAGGAAGCAGCAGACACTTGTCCCGCTGGAGCTCTCCCAAGGGGAGCTGCCAATGGCTCTTTTAAAGAGGGACATCACTCCCAACTTTCAAAGCTGAGAAAGACCCCTCTCCACTGCAGCAACCAGGGACATGGTCTGAGTGTGAATGCCTGTCAGTTTTGTTTGAGGACCATCCAGCAAGACTCATCCTCATTTCTTCTCTGTTGAGCAGCATGAGTCCAGTCTCTGAAAGTCTGACTTGGGAACAGCCCAGCGTCCACAGCTGCTGAGCCACAGCCCCCTGCACTGTCAGAAACATCCCTTAGGTGCTTCCCTGGATGAAGGAGGAGTAATGCAAGAGAGGACAAAAATCAGGATCAAAATAAAATTGATAAAGGTGTGGCATTTCCCTGGTCATGCTGAACCAGCAGCAGCACCTGAGGCAGTGTCCTTCCTTTCACACCAACCACAGCTTCCAACCCTGATGCAAACACAGCCCAAGGGTTTGGTTTCCATTTGGTGCAAAACGATTTCACAGTCTTTGGAGCTACCATTTAACAAAGTCGTTGCTCTGGCTTTGCCAAGGAATCCAGTAGAAGGGATGGAAGGGGGTTGCCCAACCCTGCCTTATGCTCATGCCCCTCTCCCCTCACTGCAGAGCCCAGAGGACATTTAGCACCACACCAGTTAGGACCAAGCAGCTGTTATAAATGACCATTTCATTCAGTGTGGGCTGAACATGGAGCTGAGGACCCCACTGCACCCTTTCAGCCCATGCTGCTGCCACCTGCACAGCCCATCTGTCCTGTTCCAGGACAGATCATCCCCCTCTGACAGTCACTCTCAGCACATCCCCTGTCCCTCTAAATGCCCCACTAGCCTCCTTGCTTATCTGAGCTCCCAGTGTGTAGCTCCTGGCAGCCTCACAAAGGAGACAAGCCCTGGAGGGAACAGGATGAATATTCATGGTCACTGTGTCTGGAAGGTGAGTGCAGGCTCTCAGCACATCCACAGGCAAGTAAGACAGTCATCATAAAATTCACATTCAGGGTCTTATTCCTCCTACAGCATTAAATATTTAACAACAGAAACTTTCAAGTGTCTTCACAATGTAATTACAGTGCCAGGAGGATCAGCTTCAATTGCTAAGCCCCAGCTCATTGCCACAGGAGAGCTTGGGTGGCCCTGAGTCCCATCTGAGCTTCCTAAGCACCTGCAAGGACAATTGCCAAAGGTTAAAAAAAAAAAGTTGTGAAAGCTGTAATACAGAGAGAGACTGCAGAAACAGCACAGATGTCTAGGAAGATTAAAACAGAAGAAAAAGTTCCCTGTTGCACTGATAGAACAAAAAACATGGTTTCTCCAGGGCAGCGATTTGGAGAGGGATGCAGGGTAGGCAGTGGAGAAGGAGCTGGACCCAGAGAAGAGCAGGCAATGCCCTGCTCCCACACCTCCAGCAGGACACACACCTGCCCTGAGAGCAAGACGAGGAGAGAGATGAGGCAGCTTCTCATGGTGGCATCAGGGAACTTGCTTAAAAGACCATCAGTAGTTGAACACACACACCCCCACACACACACCCCAACAGTGTCTTGCTAATTGTTTCTAATATTCCTCAGGGAAAACTAAGGTTCAGGAGCATATCTACAGTCCATGCATCAAGAGCAAGGGTTGACCATCATCCCAGAGAGATAGATTCCCAGGAAACATTGGTTACACACTCCAGCAAGGACATAGGAGCAGTTATACTTGGATGCTGACGAAAAGCAAAAAAGACAGTCAAATTCAATATGTCACTGGGTGACTGGAGAAAAACACAGGGTTACTCAGTAGAATTTAATGTGTCAAGGCTGAATTTGCAGGATGACATCCTCCAGTGATATCAGTCCTTGGCAGAGAAACAGCAAAGCTGATACAGGATTGAATTAATAAAGAATTAAGGGCTAGGAATATTATCAAGGCCAGTCAGCACAGTGTTCTGGAACACAGCCCTTGCCCAACAAATCTGTTCTTATTTGCAGGGGAGAGCACACACGTGGCTGATAGGATAGAGAGCCCAGGCGCAATCAGGCTTTACAGATTTGGATTAAAACCAGTTTCAGCCAATGCTGGTAAAGCTCATGTGTAAATATGCCAAGTGCTGGACAAAAATAGCAGATCTCCAAACAAGCAGAGAATTCTCAACAGACAAGAGTGTGATGGAGGGATTCTTGCAAAGACAGCTCTAAACACTGGAACCACAGGGAAGTAAGAGGATGAGGGAGAGATGGAGATGGAGATGATGAGATGGAGATGGAGATGGAGATGGAGATGGAGATGGAGATGGAGATGGAGATGGAGATGGAGATGGAGATGGAGATGGAGATGGAGATGGAGATGGAGGAGAGCAGTTTGCTTGTTAGACAAGATCTGCCAGATGCCAAGTAATGTCACGTATGGAGCAGTAGGAGAAGAGATCCAGCTGCCTGGTCGGCTGGGTCTATATGAACAATGCACACTTTGATGTAACCAGGTGATAAGACCCAACATTAGACCCAACAAGACCACCAGTTCCAGCAAATTCCCAGTGCTGCAGCCTCCCAGTCCAGGTGCAGCAAGCCCTCCTCTGTCTCCCAGCCTGGACAGGTGGGAGCTTTGCCTTACCCAAGTCTACCTGGATTTCCCCGTAGTTGGCTACCTTGTGTTCTTCTGAGGGATCAGCAGGTGGGGTGGAGCTGTTGATTGTGTAAACATATGCCCTGGCTTTGCCTGGTCATAATCATCTTACTAAAATCAATGAAATAAAGGCTGCTGAGAGAGAAAATCCTTTTCCCTTGCCCAGACAGCCCCTGGCAGCATCTGCATTGCTTCTCGCTGGTTTCACCTTTTGACAGCCCTGGTTACAGTTGCATGTTGTTGCTTAATTATCATCTCCTTACACAGCCCTGAAATATTTAGCATGGCCTGTGCTCTGCCTGCATTACTGCAAGAGCAGATACCAACTGGCTCTGCATGTCTCACTAACCACACTAAACACATGGTCACTATTCTCTTAACAGAACCCTGTTGATGAAGAGGCATGAACTGCAGCTCCTGGGAATCCTAAGTGTTCTTCTCTCCTCCTCCTGGAGTTCTGACCACTGCTAAGCTGTTTCAGGAGGATAAGGAGGCATCTTGGTCATACAGTAGCCTCTGAGGCAACCAGCAGAGTTCACCCTTTTGAGAGAAACCTGTGCCATCCTTGGAGAAGCACCAAGGGGAGACACAGAGGATCTGGATGTCTGTCTTCCACCAAGTCCACAGAACAAGTACCCAGAACAATTCCAGGGCACCAAAAATGCAAACAACAAATAGTATCTGTGGTCAAGAAGAACAACAACGGCAACAACTTCTGCTTTCATGTGACAGGCTTGCTGGCCAAGGAGACTTCTGCTACAGGTGAGGATATAATGGCCAAACAAACACTGTAGGACACTGAGGTGGCTCTGTGATAACTGCCTGCAGCGAGAGGACTGTACACCTTATTTTGGAGGCTTCTCTCTGCCTCCAGGACCCTTGAACTGGGAAAAAATTTGGAAGTTCTGCATCAGTTCCTTTGCTGCCACAGAGGTGTGAATCCAGTGATGGATTTTGGGCTCACAATGGTCGGAGGTGTAAACCAAGTCCTACCTTAGCACTTGGCATGTTCATGACACCCCTCACTTTCCCTCTGTGTCAGCAGCTGGAGGCTGAAGTGCGACAAATGCAGAGGGCTGCTCCACAAGCTGACCTGACCATGGCAGTGCTCTGCTCTGGCAGTGAGAGTGTCACTCGCTGGCCATGCAAGTGGCCCCCAGCTTGGAGGGGCCAGCTGCTAAGATCAGCTGCTGTCCTGCAGCCAAGGTGTATCGTGGGCCTGCAGCTTCACCCTGCACAGCTGGCAGTGGAGAGGATGCAGAAACCCAGGAAAATGCAACAGAGAGATAAATTCCTTCTGGAGGAGGTGGTCCAAGCATGGCTGAAGTGGAAGAGGCAGTGGCAGGCATGTGCCAGGCAGCTGTTCCTCACAAATCCCGAGTGCTTTGCTGCCAGGTCCCTCCTCACTCCGCTCTTGGGCACAGCAGGCAGGGTGTGAATGGAAACCTGCCCTCAGAGCCACCTTCCTCCAGCCTCTCACACAGCCATGGGGTGAGCTGGACCTTCCAGAACTTGTGGGGAAGAACAAGATGAGGTCTCACTGTAACGGAGCAAGGCTTAGAGCAGCTAATTGTCCTTATTCCTGACCCACTTGGGTTTGCTTTAAAGTTTGCTTTGGGTTTGTTTTAAAGTCCTCACTTGCCCCTTTTTGATTCTTTCTCCTGCCCTGTTATTGCCCTCCTCTTCCTGACCTGAGGAAGTTTGCAATGTGGGAGTTGTTTGCCTGTGCAGGAACATGTCAAGTTCACCCTCCCCACACTGGTTTATGACTGCACCACGCTGATGTGGATGGGATATGGGAATAAAGCTTTACAAATATTTTCTCTGAGAAAGTGATCCACATAAAAATACATCAAACTATTGATAGTTCTCCTACAGAAAAAAAAGCGAGGCTGCTATTGAAAAATGTAAGTAATGTGATTTCCAACACCTGAACAAATGGAAGCAGAAATTGGTATTTTGCATAAATGTATATAAAACTTGTACTCCTTGATGTGATTGATATTAAACAGTAGCAATGCGTTTGACAGAGAGATGTCATGATAGAACACCATGGATGTGACAGCTCTCAGCAGAATTTTATGTTACAGTTCAATTTTAAACCCTCATCTGTCTCTGCAGATAAGACTTGCCACACTGCCTCAGGGTCTCTGAAGGCTGGTCGAGAGCATCCTTGTCACGGGATCAGTTTTCTGAGCCCTGGCATGAACCAGAAGCACAGGAAACATGAGCCTGCCCACGTCCATAAAACACACAGCACGTCTGTGACATAACACTGCAGGATTGGAGCTTTCCTGCTGCATGTCCCACTCAACACAGCACTTCAGCCCGTGTTTAACCTCAGAGGAGTGCTCAGATCTCCTTGATCCAAACACCAGGGCTGACTGTGAGGTCTGGCAATGGGATGTTACCTTAGGTTGCTCGTGGAAGGGTTGATGGGGCAGCTCATGATTGCTGCTGCTGCTCCTCTGTTTTTGGCACAACAACAGTGAATGATAATTTTTTTTTCTAACTCAATTTTCACCCCACAGCTTATCACTCATTGTCAGCTTCCATATTAACACACACAGGCAGCAGCTTGGTGCTGGAGATGGCAGTTCTACAGAGGAGTTTGCCCATATGCTGTGCAATTACACTAAAATAAATGATCATGGAATCCAAGTGACAAAGAGCAAAGCCTGTGGGAGTAACACCAGCTGCCCTGGGCAGGGACCAAAGTGCAGATCCCAGCCATGGAGACAAGTCTTCACCTCGCTCTGCTGGAGCTGGAGTTAGAGCTGGACTCAATGATCCTTGTGGGTCCTTTCCAACCAACAAGGTTATTCTTTGGTGAAGGGTCTCAAGGGGAAGCCATTATGAGGAGCAGCTGATGTCACTTGGTTTGTTCAGCCTGGAGGAGACTTGAGGGGAGACCTCATCGGAGTCTGCAGTTCCTCCCAGGGGACAGTGGAGGGGCAGCTCTGGTCTCTGCTCCCTGTGAGCAGGGACAGCCCCCAGGGAATGGCTGGAGCTGTGTCAGGGCAGGCTCAGGGTGGATCTCAGCCAAAGGTTCTTCCCCCAGAGGGTGGTTGGCACTGAACAGGCTCCCCAGGGCAGTGGGCACAGCCCCAAGGCTGCCAGAGCTGCAGGAGGGTTTGGAAAATGCTCTGAGGGACAGGGTGGATTGTTGGGCCTGTCTGTGCAGGGCCAGGAGGTGAACTGATGGTCCTTGTGGGTTCCTTCCAGGTCAGCATATTCTCTGATTCTGTGATTCTATTACTCTGCTAAATCCCCTCTCATCCACGTGCAGCTGAGTAGGGGATGCTCTGGGCTGGCTGTTCCATCCAGGCTCTTCGCTCTTCATGTTCTGGGACATGGTGGGAACCAGGTGGTACCAGGCTGTGGCTTGGGGAAGGAGAGCCTGGTAACGAGTTCTAGACAGTCTTCCCCAGCTCAACAGCACAGCCACTTGCTGCAGCACATCTGTCTGGTTTGTATCTCACCTTGTGACCTGTTTCCAGACTGGGCAGTGGTGGAAGATGGGGGAAAGACAGTACAGATGCAGTTTTCATCACCAGGGACATGGGGAGAGACAAGATCACTCAGAGGGTGGCTTGCTCATGCAGGGAATGCCCAGGCTGGCCAGAGAGCAGATGTTGTCTTTGCCTCATCATTGTGATAGTCTTAAACCTTCACCATACCTGATTTAATCTCTGCAGTGCACCCACATGCCACAGGGACCACCTCTCCAGCTGGCAGGTGGTTCATTAAACATTGCTTCAGCATCTCACACTCAGAGCTGTCCCACAGGCACGTTGGAGGGGTACATCTCCCTTTCAGATGGCAGTTGCCTTCAAAGGCAGCTCTTGAGAACACCCTGATCAGCAGCTTTCCTGTGCTTCCGAGCAGAGTCCTGTCCAAGCCCCAGGGAAGGGATACAAACAGGGTCCATAGCCTGCTCTTGAACACGACCTTTAAGGTTTGCAGTTCTGGCTATTGTTTATTAATGGAATCTCCTCCTGCAGAAGGAGCCTCAGCCCTGCCCTGGTGAGGACTGTGGGTACCCCTGGGGATGATAGTGTGTCACAATCCCTTGCCACAGAGGATCACTGTTACCAGACTCCACCTGAGCACAGGCTGAAAACCAATAGTAAAGGGAAGATTTCAGATGTGAATAAATTTAAAATGAGAATCAATGTTTAGATGGTGTATCAGTGAGTCTCCTGGAGGGATCTTGGAGACTATCCCAGGGAGCAGTGTGTATCCTATGTTTCCTGTACAACCTCAGTGCTGGCTTTTCCTACACCAAAGTGCTTCACTTTGCTATTCCCAAGATCCTCATGCTGCTCCCAGGGACCAGGAGTGCCTATTTCCCCTACAGCCACACTGCATGGAGCAAAGTAACTATTCTGACAGATCCCATGGGATCTGCCAGGTTCAGCTGAAATAGGAACAAGGAGTGCAGCCCCGACCAAAACCCTGGGTTACTCTTTATCCATGAGCATGATGGGAAGTTGGTGTTAGGGCATTGACTGGCAAACCTTTCAACCAATCTGCTAAAGGAACTTTCACTGGAAGGTTTGTCATCCTTTCTGGTTAAGCAGAGCTGTCTGCAACTCCTTTATCCTCGAGGCCCTATTGCTGAGCTGTAACCCATGAAAAGAACTACAATAAGCACAAAAAGGAGCTGCAGAACATGGTTAGTGCCCCATGCTTAAAGGTTCATAATTCTGTTATTTGTGACACAACTTTCTTCAAACTTGGCAGCAGCTCTAATCCCATCTGAAGGCTGAGTGCATGGCAACAGAGAGTTCCAAAATGGAGAAATTTTGAATTATCAGTAACAACAGAGAGCTGCAATCTTCTTTGAAAAACAGAAACTGCCCATTTGTTCACCATTACAGAGCCAAAAATGGGGGGACACTTTTTTTTTTTTTTTTGCAGAAGCTTCCAAATTTTTTGTTTTGTCGTTGTTCAGGAATGGTACTCCCCAATTCAGTGCCCAAACAAGATGCTGCTCCCTCACTCGCCCTTCCTCTCCCCCTTCTTGCTTCAGTGGGATGGAGTGGAGAATTGGAGACACAAAAGGCAAAAGGTGAAGATCATGGGTTGAGATAAGAACAATTTACTGGAAACAGCAATGACATAAGAAAAGGAACAGTAGCAGCAACAACATTAATAACTGAAGGATGCAAAAGAGAGAGTGATTCATATGCAAAAATGCTCATCCTAGGTCCCAAGACAATGAGTAAGGGCAGGCAATGAACAAAGGTTTTACAGCTTCCCTCCTCCAACAGCATTATTTCAACCAGAAGCCCTACCCTTCTTCTTGAAATCCTGAGTCCCTTCCCCCCTCTCCAGCACTGACATAAGGGTTTATTGAATCACGTCAGGGTCCTGGCCAAAACCAGGACAGTTTTCAATAAATTTCAGCCCAACTATATCTAGAGATTTTGAGATACAGAGAGATGGGCAGGAACTGGAAGCAGAGGTCACTCCTAAATCACTCCTGCAGCTTCACTTGTGGAGTCCCATCCATCCCTCTGTGGTGAGTGTTGGTCTTGGCTGAGTGGTCAGCACGTAGCAGCAGGAACTCTGCTCCACCGAGAGGCACTGCAGTAATGGGGAGGAGGAACCACGTCCCTCTGAGCTTCCAAAGGTCCCAGCGACCTTGTCCCCTCTCCCTGCTCAGAAGGTGTTTGAAAACAGTTAATTTCAACTCATCTCCGTCACTGACAAGCTGGCAAGGAGGATGGTTGCCTCACAGTTCCCCATTAGCATTCTGCCAAATGCCTTCAGGACAGTTTAATTTACATGTCTATTATTTTTATGATATAGAAGATTCATGAGGAAGTGTCTAAGATTCAGATGTGCCTGGAATGGGAGCTCCACACGCTGGTTTGTTTGATCTCTACGTCACATCATAAAACACTTTTGGTTTGAAGGGACCTTTAAAGGCCATTTAGTCCAACCTCATTCAGTGAGCAGGGATATCTTCAGCTAGACCAGGTTACTCATAGCCCCACCTGACCTGGCCTTGAATGTTTCCATGAAAGTTTTTGAAGCTCCAAGTCTGCAAAATAACAACCCATGGGAAAAAAATGGGCATGGCCAGCGCGCCCAGAGCAGCCTTCTCAGCAGGTTCACAGGCTCTCCTGCATTCTGGACAGGGGATTGCTGTCTGGAAAGTTTTAACATGACTTTTATCAGCAACTTGCATACTATGGGCTGCTGCAGACTGTTCTCAGTGCTCACTGCTGGGCCCTGCATGCTGACATGGGGTGGACAAGTCCAGCCATACTCTCACCTGCCAGCTCCACCTCAGGAAGAAGTGTAGAATATGTAGGTATCACAGAATCATAGAATGGTTTGGATTGGAAGAGACCTTAAAGCCCCCAGCCACATAGAGGGACACCTTCCCTTGGGGCAACCAAGTTTTTTCAAGCCCCATCCAGTCTGGCCTTGAGCACTCCGAGGGATGGGGCAGCCACAGCTTCTCTGGACAACCTGTGCCAGTGTCCAGCCACTCTCCTAGTGAAGAATTTCCTGCTAGTATCAAATGTAAATCTCTCCCTTGTCAGTGTAAAGCCATTCCCTCTAGTCCTATAAGTGTGTAGGTATGGAGAAATATGTACGTGGAAAATGTAGGATATTCTATAATAAATAAAAACATGTGAAGTTTATGGGACTTCAAGGGTTTTTTTCCAAACATCCTTTAATCTCATGGTCCTATGAACTGTAGCATCCCTGGTCTGGAGTGTCATGTGTTATTGGTAGGCCAGAGGGTAATCATTTAGGCAGTACCTCACTTTCTTGCCATACCAGACCTGTGGCCATGTCCCAGCAACTGGAGGCTAAGGAGAGAATCCTTATTCCATGTGGTCAGGCAATCCTCCAAGAGGAGTGAGAATGCCACAGGGAGCATCACAATGCAAACATGCAGGGGATGAGCAGGAGTGGGTTGCACCCAGAACATGGGGCCTTTCCCAAAAACCCACGATGTGCCAACGGGATTTTCAGTGGCCTTCTTCACCCACCACATCGAGGAACAGCATCTAGTTCCTCCTGTTGTTCCCATTAGAAAACACAGGTAAAAAACAACTTTTTGGGGATTTTTTTCCACAGCTGTCAAGGTGCAGGTGGAAGTGTTTAAGGGGATGATTGGCAGTTTATCCAAGGGTAACGGGGCAAATCATGAGCCATTCGTCCAGGCAGTTCCCTGGGAACAGGAGGCAGAATTGTGCATGCACATCCGCTTCTCCTTGATGTGACACAGCTGGTGTGCTCCCTCTCCTCCTGCTCTTCCCTGCCCTGCATGAAGCCAGAGTGGCCTTGCTCTGGAAGGAGTAAAACAAAGGAAGGAATGGAGTGCTTCATTCATCTATGATGCTTGCAAGGGGAACAAAAGCCTTGGCTCAAACTTAGGAAGTTCTTGATGCCAAGAGGAGCAGAGCTCTTGGCACAGCAGAGATTGGCACAGTCATAGCTGGAGAAAGGGAGTCATATTAATGCCAATAATGAAGGGAAGGATGGTGCTACCAGGGAAAACGTGGCAGGTCAGGCTTAAGAACAGCCCCTGCTCTTCCCTGGCCCTGCAGAGACTCTGGGATCGATGGCATTTGGTGTCTTTCATCTGCAGCCACGCTTTGCTAATTCCACCCAGAGTGAGCACAACTCGCCTCTGGCAGCCCAAAATACATCTGGTAAGAGGATTGGCTCACTAGGGTTCTGCTAAAGAAAATCCATTCTGCACTGAAGCCCAGAGAGCCCACAAGCAGCCTGGGAAGAGTTAAAACACAGCACCAGGCTTTCAGCAGAAAGAAAAAGTTGTTCTCCTGCCTTTCTTTTTTTTTTTTCTGACCCTCACTCTTAAAAAAAAATACCTCATTTTCACTTCAGTGCATCTGTAGAGGCAGGAGATAATACAAAGACTCCTTACAAAGCCTGACTTCTTTCTTCTGTGGCATCTGTGCTGAAGAATCTGTGATGGTAACAGCCTCTACTCTCTCTTCACAGGACTCAGCTTCATCAAATATTCCCTCTCTTGAGACTCTGCGATGGTGGGATTCCCTCTCCCAGCTCCATTGCTTTTCCAGTCACACTCTGAGCTGCTTACAGAGCTCAGGCAGAGAAAAATGAAAACCTCTTCTGTTTGCTGCTCCCAGGGAGAAGAAGGGGCTGTGGCCACCTCAGCCTCCCCAGCACCAAGGAAGCCCAGCACTGTCACCCCTCCAAGTATACTTGTTAAGTCACCATGTTCCAGGTGTATTTTAAACCCTTTTGGGTTGCTCTAATCTAAATAATCAATCAGCACAAAGTCCTTCTCTCTTCATTTGCCAGGAGGGGTGGGAGCAGGCTGTGCTCCCTGCTAGCACTTCACTGCTGCCAGGGTAGCACACACAGGCAGAGCCTCACTGGCACAGCCCCTGCTCCCTCTGAGCCCCCAGGGCCACTGCCAGCTGGTCCAGGGCAGGGGCAGGTCACTGTGCCTTGCTTTGTGTGTGCTCCCAGGGAGCGTGGGCTTGCAGAGGTGAGGTCTCCCCAGCTTTCCCCACCACCCCCCAGCATCCCAGCACTCCTGCTCAGAGAGCAGAGTAGGGAACCAGACCGTGAGATACCCCCAGGTCCTGGAGGCAGCAGAGGCCACAGCAGCAGGCAGTAAGTGGGGGAGATGACCCTCGACAACATCTGCTGGGACCTCCAGCAGAGCAGGCTGTGCTGTAATGTCTTCCAGCTGCCACAGCTTTGTGTGCACACACAGCTACCACACCGTGAGCCACTGGCTCGCAGTCCTGCTCACGACAGCAGGACCTCCCTTACCACTGCCCTGGGAGCTGTGGAGTTCCATCCTCCTCTATGACTGTGAAGGGAAGGTCATGGCAGAGGCTGTGGAGCACGAGTGGCTGAACGTGGGCTGTGAGTGGACCTTGTGCAGCTCCTGCCCCAGGGAGATGCTCTGACCCAGACAAGGCAGAGGAAGCACCAGGGCCAATTCAGCCCTGAAGGCAGGACAGTGTACACAGCATGAGGCTGCTGCTGATGGGCAGGCTGCTGCAGTGGGTCTCCTTCCCCCTTCGGCCCATCACCACTCTCAAAAAAATTTCACTCTGGAAATTCTTCTCTCACCACTCCCATGCTACCCCCAAACCCTCCAGGAGATTGTGTTCCTGCTGTTTTCTTTCAGAAATACCACTTTCCTTATAAAAGTGCTATTGTTTCACCTCTCACTGGTGTAGAAACACTTTGTTCTCCTTCAGGTTCTAATTCTCATCTTTCTCTCTAGTATTTCCACTGTAAAAATTGACTTAGAACAGCACATTTCACCTCCTCCCACAGGACCACATAAGGGCGGTTTCCCTCTCCAGGTAGTGGAGAAGGACACCTCATGAACCACTGGCCAGGCTTCCCACCCTCCAGCAGACCTGTTATGACCTTGCTCATGTTCCCCAGGCAAAACCAAAACAGGACTGGAGCATCCTATCCCAGGGCACCCTGCATGTGTGTCCAGGGACCATCTGCTCCAACAGGGAGAACCAGTGATGGACACAGAAATGGATGGGTCACCAGCCATTTGCAGAGAAGAGGATCCTCACTCAGGTAATGGCAGAAGGGACACACTGGGGGGTCAGCATGTCCTGTCCTGTCCCTGTAGCTCCTCCCTGCACCTCAGCAGCCTCACGTGCTCCACTATCCCCGGGGAAATATCAGCTGGAGCCACAGAGAACATGAATTATGTTGAGGCTCACTGGCCCAGCAGCTGAATTCCTGCCTCTGACCACATGTGCTTGAAGGGCCACAGTGGCTCTGGCAGAGGCAGGCACAGCATGGGGAGGGAGGGTTTCAAGGTCAAACCCAGATGGAAAAAAAAAAGGTGGAAATAGCAGTTTTTGAAACCTGCTTTGACCAGTTCTGCCTCATTTTGAACTGGATAAAGATTAGAAAATAGTTTAAGAAAACAAATAAAGAAAAAAGCTAAACCAAATTGATCTTTTGTTTTTCCAGGACAAAATCTTGATTTTTAGTTGATATGAAAAATACTTGGTTTGTGCTTACAGCTTCCCTTTGGGCTCGGTGTGTCTCCTCTGGTGGCAGCAGTCAGCCTCAGGGCCAGGCCGAGTGAGGAAAGAGAAAGAAGAGCTTCTTCAGAAGATATTATCCCACAAAAGCAGCAGGACTAGGCCCAGTGACCCCCCCTTCCCCGGTCCTGCAGCTCCAGGATGACCACCGTGATGAATCCCCAGGAAGATTTCCACACCAGAGCAGCAGGTGACACAGTGAGAGCAGCAGCTCGGAGGGGAAACGTGGCTGGAATAGGTGCAGCATAAGAGGAAGTGTTTCAGGTGTCCTCCAAGGGTGGGACCCCAGGCATAGGGGAACAAATGCAAGAAGCAGCCAGCCACAGCCACATGGCCAAAAGAAGCAGGGTCTCGGAATGCATCCACTCATGGTTCATCTGCAGCATGAGCCGCATTCTCCTGCAATTACCCAGTGCAACAACATCACAAGTTATTTACATATTTATGGAGTATTTACCCAAAACCTCATAATACTACAAAAAAAAAGTTGATCATACAGGCAGTAATTTAAATGAAAAATTGTTATTCATACATTTTCATTGTAATGTCACATGCCACAAAATATTACAGGTTCATGAGGCAGCTAGGGCTCTGCTAATAATTAGAATACATTACCACTTTGATGAGGCATTTACAGAAAACTGCAGAACCGTCTCAGAACTCCCAGCACCCCAATTAGAAAATGTCAGAGGCTTTTATTTATGCTACTGATCATGCAGCATAAATCACACCTTTTGTCTAATTCCAGATACTTTGCACAGGGCAGAACATACACATCATCACCTCCTGGTCCCCCTCAAAGGCCTGGGGGTGCAGGTGCTTTGAGCTCAGAACAGCCAGTGCCTTCACGGGCACCAGGTGTTAACGGGTCTCGATGCTTGGGGGGGTCTGTAGAGACAACAGCTGTGGCAGCACCCTGTGCCTCTGGACCCGGGGGGTCCCTGGGAGATGGCCCAAGAGGATGGATGGGCAGAGGGCACAGGAACTGTGGAGAGCAGACTCACAGAATTAGTCAGGTCCACACCTCCCCTCTTACCTCAGGTCCTTCCATCCCTCCTGCACTACCCCTTGCATCTCATTTCCCAGCCACCAGCCTTTGCTCCTAGTACTCAACTCCCTCCTTCCTCACCTTCTACAGCCCAGTCCATCCTGCTGGGCCCTCACATAAACCCTTTATCAGCCATCCCACCTTCTATCCCACAGTCAGGCTTCCAGTCCCTTTAGCCCCATTCCAGGCAAATGTCCCCCAACACTTGATCACTCCTCCCTGTCAGGCCCCATGGTCCCACTAGCAGAGAGTCACAGTTGCTCTGCCCCCAGGTGGACCTCACCTCTCCTGGGAAGGTCATATGATAGCAAAGGCAACAGGAATACCCCCTCATCCTGCTCCCAGCCGCTGCAGTGGCCTCTGGGCCTCACTCAAGCACCTGTGTGGAAAGCGGAGATCCAGGATATAGGATCCAATCCTGCCTGAGCCCTTCAGTGCTGGGGGGTGATGCAGTGTGGCTTCCCCTGAAGACCTGATGGGTTTAGGACACCCCACAACACACCGTGATGCTCTCTGCTGACTAAGTGGGTATTGCTGCACCCACCACAAGCAAAGGCTTACAGCCCTCATTTCCAGGCAAATGGGCCTGGTATATCTGTTGCTTTCAGGTTTTTGGTAGAAGAGGAAATACCCCTTCTATTTACTTGATCGCTTCTCCCAAGGGTTGGGGATAGATCTGTCTCTGCACAGGCTGCTCACTGAACCCAGCTTTTGGGCCTGACCAAAGTTACCCACCTTTAGCATCAAAGGGTGTCCAGCCCAGCCTCCCAGAGCAGCCATTCCAAGCCATCCCAGATCATCCCAGGAAGGCAGCTAGCCCCCAGCAGTGGCACCATGCAGGGAACTGAGACGATGGGTGGAAAAATAGATCTAAGTGTTGTCACACCTCAAAGGAGCAATTACCTTGACAGGTGCCACAGCAATGAGCTGTGAAGATATGACAAATGTGCCAGCAGCACCCCCTAACAAATAACCAGAAAGTGAAAACACAGCAGGGAAGCCCCAGCTGAACACAGAATGTGCCCATGTCCCTGGAAAAGATCTTTCATGCCTCTGGGTTCATGAGGGTGTTGGCTGCTCTTAATGTCGCTCAAAGCCAACAGCACCAGCCCCCGGCAGAGGCGCAGCTCTCCTGAGCAGCTGGAGCACATGCCAGGCTCACACTCACAAGCACCAGGATGCCCAGGCAGAAGGGAACTGGGGTGCACAGGGGAAGGGATGAACTGCAGGTAATTAAAACAGGGAGGGAATAAACAACTAGGGCAGAACACAGCTCAGAGACCACAGAATCATGGAATTCCAGAATGGCAAGGATGGGAAAGGACCTTAATGCTTATCTCATTCCATCTGCTGCCATGGACACTTTCCACTAGCCCAGGTTGCTCCAAGCCCCATCCAACCTGGCCCGGGACACTTCCAGGGATAGGGTATCCACAGTTCCTCTGAAAAACCTGTGCCAGGACCTCACCAGCCTCACAGGGAAGAATTTCTTCCCCCTATCCCATCTAACTCTACCCTCTGGCAGTCAGAAGCCATTCCGCCTTGTCCTGTCAAGGACGTCCAAGGCTGCAAAGGCAAGAGGTCCCTCAGGTGGTCTTAACTCAGCTGGTAGCTTCACATTGTTGTAAGTGAAGTCTGCAGGTGTGTTGCCTGCTGGCACCTGAACAGTCTGCCAGGAGTGGTGGGAATAAGTGAGGGGTTCCTTGGGCTCTGTCAGGTCTACTGAAATGGGCTGAGAGTCCAAACCCTCACCTGGCTGCTGGGACAGTCAGCAGTGAGCAGCACAGCCTGTCCAATTTGCAGGGAAGGGGTGGTGCTGGAGGGGACTGGGATGAGAGATGAGGACATAAGAAAGCACAACCTTGGGGGGCCCCAGCAGTAGGAGTGGAGCCCTCCCCACCCACCACTGCCAGTGTGTGAAGTGGTCCATGCGCCCCGGCACGGCCATCCTTGGCCCAGACTTCAAGCATGGCAGGTCCTGGAGACTGTGCTAAGGGTCCACCTCCCCTTTGCTCCTCCCATGGCACCAAGGGCTGTGTGATGTAGCAGCTCCCAAAGGGCTTCCCATCCCCTCAGCCTCACAAGGGCACTGGAGCCCCGTCAGAGAAGGCAGCAGGCACACACACCCCCAGCACCAGTCACAGGGGCAGGGCAGCAGCTCTGCTCAGCCTCAAACGGGCTGGACCCTCTGCCTGCCCGGATCATGGAGGGGTAAGGATGAAAATAAACTCATGGAGGGGTAAGGATGAAAATAAACTCATGGAGGGGTAAGGATGAAAATAAACTGAAAAGTTCTGAAGGGAAATGCGGGCTCGGCACTGAGTTACACAGAATGTTCAGGGCCAGTGCAGGGACAAGTTCTTCAAGGCATGGAACCTGCACAAGCAGATCTGCCCCAACACATCCTGTGCTCCTCCAAGCTCTACAGTGCTCCAGGTCCTCAGCTCTGCTCTTCATCCCTCCTCCTGGCTGAAGCTTTACATCCTGCTGTCCTTTGTGCTGTAGTCTGAGAGCAGACTGTGGAGCATTGTCACTGCAAGTTGTGCCTTGTGCAAATTTTTTTACCAAGGTCTTGAATTGCCTATTGTAAATGTACCACAAGAAATTTCAGGTCAGAAAGAAACAATGGCACAACTACCCTCTTAAAAACAAGATGCCTCTCAAACACAGGAATAGCACTATAGCAAGAGAAAAGACTTTCCCAGTCACTCAGAAGAACCCATCCTTAGGAAGAGAGAAGAGCTTTATTTTGGATCAAAAAGGATGACCCCAGGGATCCTTACCAGAAGCTGTAAACTACATCATAAAAGTGAAATAACTTTTAGCCAAGCTCACAAAAAAAAGCACCTCCCTTTCAAGAATATTCTGTGCAGCTTAAAAATGGTTCTTATTAAAATGAATAAATTTCATAAGCATGCTAACATCTTTATTCCTCAAATGTTAAGTAGAACATTTAGAACTGGAGAATGTATCACTGAACACCTTCCTTACATCTCAATTCATGTTTCTGCATAAAGGTCAAAGCCTCTCTGGGTGTTTTTCCTTTGATAAGCTCCTTCAGAGGTGTTTATTTACAAAATTTATCTTCTTTCACAGGTAAGCCTCATATAATAACTCCTGTTGCTTTTGTTCTCAGTGCAGGAGAGGGAGGTGTTCAAGTGTAGCAAGGCCATTTGATGTTATAATTGGCTTGCAAGGCAGGCACTGTTTGAGTTCAGAATGGAGCACAAGTGGGCCCAGCCCTGATCTAAACAGTGCTGTGGATGCCTTACCTGACACACAGACCTATGGTGGCTGGGCTACCTCATTCGGGTGGCAAAAAGCCCCTCAGCCATCCGTGACCTTCCTCTGCTGGTCACAGATGCTCTCATGGGGAGAGTGCTACCGCCCTGGAAAAACACAGCAGGACACAAGTTGCCTCCAAAGAGTTGAACAGAGAAGACAGTGATGTCTGCAGTGAGTGATGATTGTTCTGTTTCAAAATTCTCTAAAATTTAGCTCTCTCAAAAACAGTAGTTATCATAGAATCATAGAATCAGCTGGGTTGGAAGGACCTCTGAGATCAAGTCCAATCCTTGATCCACTACCACCGCTGTTACTAGACTATGGCACTGATGCCACATCCAGTCTCACCTTATACACCTCCAAGGACAGAGAATCCACCCCCTCCCTGGGCAGCCCATTCCAGTGCCTGATTACCCTCTCTGGATAGAATTTCTTCCTGATATCTAACCTAAACCTCCCTTGGTAGAGCTTAAGACCATGCCCTCTTGTCTTACTGAGAGCTGCCTGGTTATGTTGAATAGTCATAGAACATAGATTTGTCCATGAAAAAAGCAAAGTGTCAACTACTTTAAATTCCTGCTGATTTCAAGAGACATTTTAGAAAGTGGACCAAACCAGAGAAGCGAGCACTGAAGATGCTCTGGGACTCTCCCACCACAACACCAGAAGCATTCAGGGTTACATTTCACACTCCAAGGTGATCCATATTCATGAGCCATGCAGGACACTCCATCCAGCCAGGGAAAGGATGACAGAAACCACATTTTCCTTCTGGCTTACACACTTGAATTTTTTCAGGTTAGCAGTGGCCAGAGAGTAATGCAGAGAGCGATGAACAAGGAGGAGCCATGACACACCAGGTTTTTAATGCCATGCACAACATTATTTCCTCAGCCCTGGGAGCAATAGGAGGTTGTCAGTGTTCTGAGTTAATGTATTCTCATAATGAATTTAATGGGATAATGAAATGCTGTTGTAATTGGAGGTATTAACATCTTCTCTTGTTAAATATCAACTTGCTTAGACCATGTGTTCCTTGAGAAAAGACATGAACTAATCTTGGTAAACAGAGAGAAACAGTGGGATTTAATTCGGGTTTAGGACTCTCATTATCCGGACATTTGGTGGTTTTCAACACTACTCCTTTGAGTGACTTTTGTTAAGTAACTGACTAAGTGCTTTCTTCAGTTGCATTGGATTTAACTGAGATTAATCAGCTTTGCATATGCAGATACTATTTAGATTATGTGAGATATGTAAAGATGCTTCTCCAGCCTTTGAACTTGGCAATTGTGCCTATCTCTAAGCTCCTTTAATTGTGTAAAAAGCATAAGGGGAAGCTCAGCAGCAACTCCAGCAAGGATGTGCTTTGTCCCTGTTTTGCAGAGAAGAGGGGCCCTCTGGGCACAAACACTCATGTCCCACACATCTCAGTTATCAGCTCCCAGCAGAGGTAATGGCTGCAACCACTGTTTACCATTCTTGTTCTTCTCCTTTCCTTAATAATTAAAGAGTCGTGAGTATTAACTCTAACTGTCACACCTGCCTCACCCGTGGTGGATAATGGACTGACTCACTGTCTTGGTGTCAGCAGAGACACTGAAGAATGTTTAGTTTGGGGCATTCAGGTGTCTCTCAGCTAATTTTCAGCCTGTTTTTAAAGAGAACTGTTCCAGTCAGCAAGGTTACCCCCACGAGAGCAATGGCCCCAGGAGCATCCACAGGCGGGATGGAGGGGAATTTTGACTTCACTCACCACAAATCTGCAGCCACACACAACTTTGTAGCATGGGAGGGGCACTGTGTGATGATCCCTGGGGGGGCATAGAACCTTCCTCTGTGTTTTACCTGCATCCCCAGAGCATCTGAGGTCAATGACCTGCAGGTACAACCCAAACCTCAACATCAGTATGAGGAGAGCATGAGATGCAGGAGTCCCTCTAAAGACAGATTTAGTTTAAATACTGTATTTGATTCCTAGATCAGAAGGGACAATTATTCTTTTAAGGTCTGACTTCCTGTGCACATCAGGGAACTGCACAGAGTGACTGAGCATCACCTGTGGGCATGTGGGACACATCTCCTGAAGAGACATCCCAGCTCACTGGAAAGCAAAAGTGACAACTGCTAGAGAACCCATCTTTTCACTGGATGCCTAAAGGCTAAGGATCTCCTCCAAGGAGTGTGAGTGTTACAGGGTAGACCCACTTTTGGGTAGAGTGGGAGATCTGGTCCTCCAAAGGAGGTTGTTTTGGAGTCCATTGGATATTGTCAATAGGCTGCAGCTGCCACACTTTGCTCTTCCACTCTCCTGCCATGAACATGACAGGGTGACACTGGAATTCCATGGGGACATACAGAACTCTGACATGGTTTTGTTGGAAGTTTGAGTAGGGCAGTTGGATTTGTGTCTCTGAGGACAATCCCATCTCTGAGGGGATGACCTGCAGGCAGGGAGCCAGGCTGGAGTTACAGAAGGGTTGAGAAGCTGGTTGAAGACCTTTCCAGAGAACTAAATTTCTCAATTTTAGCATGGGAGTACGACTTCCCTCCTGAGCTGACTCCCAGTTCATTCCTGACAGTGTAATCCAGGCTAGGAGGCCGGTGTTACTGTAGTACAAACATGCAACCAAAGACACTGGAATAGTTATCGTGGTATGGTTTTGCAAAGTCATAGAGTAATGAAGTTCTCCTAGGTGAGTTCTCTGATGCCAGCTTCTCCATTTGAAGCACATTTTCATTGATCTTTGACATAAAACAGCATCACCCTATGCCAGCCTTGAAGTGCTGGGAACAAGGGATGTTCCTGCACTTTAAACAACAGAACTTATGTAAAACGATCTCCTTTTCAGTCATTGCTGTATGTCCATAGTGTCAAATGGTGCAGGAATCCCATAGTGTACTAGACAGGGGAAATAATTTGATTTGTACTCCCTGGTTTCCAAAACAACATTGTAATTGTGATTGGGAAGTGATGTACCCTGTTCATGGAGTATGAGATTATGCTTTCCATAGCTTCAGTCTGGAGTCAGATGAGCAAATGGAATTCTTTCTACAGAAGAAAAAAACGGGATTCAATTTCACAAAGCTAAATTATCAACAAAATGTTTGGAAAACAGAATCTTAAGAATGACCTAATTGTAGACTTCCAGTACCTGAAGGGAGCCTACAAAAAAGATGGAGAAGGACTATTCACAAGGGCCAAGGAGGAATGGTTTGACACTGGCAGAGGTCAGATTTAGATCAGATATTAGGAAAAAAATCTTTACTCCAAGGGTGGTGAGGCCCTGGAACAGCTTGTCCAGAGGAGCTGTGGCTGCCCCATCCCTGGAAATGTCCGAGGCCATGTTGGTCAGAGCTTGGAGAAAGCTGGTGTAGTGGAAGGTGTCCCTACCCATGGCAGGGGGGTGGAACGGGATGAGCTTTAAGTTCCCTTCCAACCCAAGCCATTCTATGATGCACCTGGAAAGTGAAAAATAAATGCAAAAATTCAGTCCAAGCATTGGTCTGTATGTTTCCAGGTCTCACAGGGACATACTGGATCCTAATGAGGAGTTTCTGGCAGAGAGGTCTCAGCAGACTCCCATGACAACATCTTCTTCATGTCCCTACAGCTGGAGCCTGGGAGGAGAGAGGAGTGTTCAACACACCAGTGTGGATGTCGCTCCACTGGTCCCTTCTTTTTTAACCACTCTCTTCACAACCAGGAGCTGCTGAAGGAGCCCAGGGATAAATGAGCTGCAAATCTGTAATTTTTTGTTTGGGTGGCAGGGACATAGTCCATTCACTAGAGCCTGGGATTGGTCTATTCCCCTCTCTTCAGTTTAACACCATGTTCTGCTAAATTGCAGTATTTCTATAGCTCTCTGCTTAAATAAATTTAAAAAAAAAATATTTAGAATACTCAAGAGATACAGAAAAAAAGGTACAAAGTAGATTTAAGGGCCAGGAAGAACACCTTCCATGCAGAGATTTAAAGGCCTCAAGCTGGTTAGCTTTTAAAAAACAAGACTGAGAAGTGACTTTGTCATCGCATCTAAACACCTACAGGGGGAGAAAATATCGAGCAATAAAGACTCTGTGACTGCACTGCAAAAGGCAGAGCAAGAGCTGGAAGCTGAAGCCAGAAATATCTGAATTATAAATTAGATGCTTTTTTGGAAGGAGAGCATTTATTCACCAGTGAATTTGCCTGAAGAAGTCTTCCTGAAAGATGCGTTTCAGTGAAATCCAAGTCACTGGGTGCACTACGTGATGAACCTGGTGAAATGTAATGGCCTGTGGTTTACAGGAAATCAAGTGTGATGATCTCCAGCCTTAGTATCTCTGAATCTATTAAATAAAACCATCACACAAGCTGCAAGCCAGCAACAAATTCCTTCTTCTTGCCACTCATCTGGAAATGGGGAGGTGGCTGAAGATCCCCGAGGCACACACTGCTCTGGGGAAAGACAGATCACTGCAATATCCAGGGAGAAGACTGGGGGGAAAGTCTTTTCTACCTTATGTCAGCTTACTGTAGTTTGAGACTGATGCATACATTGCTGAGATCAAAGATCCAGAGAAGCTGTGGCTGCCTCATCCCTGGTTAGACAGGGCTTGGAACAACCTGGTCTAGTGGAAGGTGTCCCTGCCCAGGGCGAGGGGGTAGGACGAGATGAGTTTTAAAGTCCCTTCCAACCCCAATCAGCGTGTGATCCTGCAATCCTCAGGCAGGTTTTGGAGGTTTCACAGCACCTGATGCCACAGCCCCTGGTGCAGGGGAAGGCATGGATGAGCTGAGGATGGGCAGCAGCTCAGCAGCGCCACAGCCCTATCCAGGAGCTGTCCTGTGGGCAGAGACAAGGTGGAAGGACTCCAATAAGGTATCCAGCAATGCTCTTATACCAGGACTGACCAGTTTTAGTGGTGCAGACTCTGGGGACAGCTGAGTTCAAAGGCTGGTGCACACCTCACAGCTCCCAGGTTGAGCAAGTGCCAGGATCACTGCATTTTAAACACAACCCAAAGCAGTGGCACAGTGTCTCCTGCTACCTCCAGAGTAGGTCCAGGGCTTGGCAAAGACTGACCCCCCTCCCCTCTCCTCACCCTGGAGTGAAGAAGACAAACTAAGCCACCAAGCCCCTTCCCTGGGCAGGTGGCAGAGGATGTCCCTGTTATCCCGTCCTCTGGAAACCACTGGTGTGCTTAGTATTCACAGCACAGCCCAATTATTTATAAGAGATATTTTTCATTTTGAGTTTCAAGGTATAATAAGGTGGTTATAAAACTGATTTAGGGATAGAAAAGTTTGATTATAAAGGGAAATTATTCAAAGGTTTCAATGGAAGGAATAAGTCGTATTGAAATAATGGTCCTGGTGGAGGGAAGAGATGTACTGAATAAAAAGCATTTTAACTGTTCCCTTGCCCCATGCACGGCCACCCCACCAGCCCTCGCGTTACGACAGGAGAGCTGAGGTTTCCAGGGGAAAAGCCCATGTTCTCATTGTCTCTGAGCCTATTGCAGGGCAGGGAGGGCAGGAGGAAATGAGCTGGATTCCCAGCAAAGGGAAACCTGCACAGCAGGATCTGGAGTGCAGGTTAGTGTGAGGGGAAGGACAATTGTATGAACTTTATGATACAACACTTCACCTTAAAAATTGATATAAAAGTGATGGAGTGCCCCTGGAAGCAGCCAGCAGAGGAGACAGAGGGTTTGGCCTCCCGACACACAGGATGGGAAGGAGGAGTCTGGGTTGGACGACAGGAAAACCCTGGTGGCACCTGTTTTTCCAAGTCCTGGATAGAGGAGATCTCTGCCCTGATGCTGCAAGGGAGAACCTTGCAGTATCCAAAGCCCTAACCCATAGCCCATTCTTAGAAACACTGGATCATGCAATGGTTTGGATTGGAAGGGACCTCAAAGCTCATCTCATTCTATCCCCTGCCATGGGCAGGCACACCTTCCACTAAACCAGGCTGTCCACGCCCACTAGACATTCCTCCTGCAAGGCTATAATGAAAGTGTGAGGCTGTATCCCTGTCTTCCCAGCCTGTGGTGATGTATCCCAACCCAGCCCTGTGTGAATGCATCCAGGAGTGCCAAGGGGCTCTCCGGGGTTGGCACAGAGCTGGTGGCAAACATGGGGATGCACCGCAGCTCAGGATCACTCATCCCTGGACCCAAGCAGCCTTTCCTTAGCCAAGGGCTTTTGCCAGGGAGAAAAGCAGTTTATTCAGCTCGGCTCCTGAGGACTTTAGTTCATCCAGAGGCTGCTCCTCTAGCCTCTTGCTCTGGGCAGAGGACCCAGGTTGTGAGCTGGCCCTCAGGCATGAGTTTATTTCAGCAATCTGGGCTCTGGATGCGGCTTCTGCAGGCACAGCAGCCACCTTTGTGAGTGCTGGGATGACAATAAGCAGTAACAACGGCCAGCAGGATGGGTGTCCACAGCAGTGCAGGAGAAACCAGGGAGCATGAAGCTGTGTCAGGAGATGTCTAAGCCGGATATTAGGGAAAGGTTCTTCTCCTAGAGGGTGGTTGGGCACTGAACAGGCTCATGGCCCCAAGGCTGCCAGAGCTCAAGCAGCATTTGGACAACACTCTCGGGCACATGATGGCATTGTTGTGGTGAATGGTGCAGGGCCAGGAGTTGGACTTGATGATCCTTGTGGGCCCCTTCCAACTCAGGAATTCTATGATTCTCTGAGCAGGACAGTGAGCAGGACTGGGAGGTTTCAGCTTACCTACAGGCACCTGGTCCATCAAGGCACTCTGGGAGCAGAGAGTGGAGCAGGAGCAGGTACAGGGCTTCAAAGCAGTCTGGGGAACACCACTGCCAGGACCAGTTCTCCAGCTCTTTGGGATGCAAATAACCGCAGCAACTTCCCACTGGGAAAGGAGACAGAGGATTTATCAAAGAATAGAAGTCAGCAGGACTGTTATTAGACAGAGATCATAAAATTGCTAATAATGAAGCAGGGAAGACAGCAGCAGAAATATTCATGTGCTGTGTGGAGAGGAGCCTCAGGACGTGCTGGAGCACCACAAGAGCCGTGGAGTGTTTCCTGTGCCTCTGCAGAGGGTTAAGCACAGCCTCTAGCTGAGAAGCACTTCCAGACTAATCACACCAGACAAGGTACCCCCAGCGTCCCGTGAGCTAACAAGGAGATATCTGGACCTTATTAATTTTGACTTCATCAGAGACAACAGGGAGCTGAAGGAGATGCTGAGAACACTGACATTTTACTTTGCTGCGCCTAAAGAATAAAGTAGGTCTGTAATCTGAAATCATTTACAGAAAATAGGGCTGCGCCTAAAGAATAAAGTAGGTCTGTAATCTGAAATCATTTACAGAAAATAGGAAAACCAACACAGGTTTCAGCTGATAAAGAATTAAATGATAGAATTAACACCAATCAGTGTAACTGGATGCAGGTAGATTTCTCATGGCAGGCTGTATGGAAAATAACCGGAACCAAACTGTTGCGTTGGAGATCAAACAGACAAGCAGCACCAGGAACCAGCACAAAGACGCTGCTTTTGGGCAAATGGTGAGGTGAGCATTGGCTCAGTGAGATCTGACACGGCCACAACCAGCAGCACTGAGGGTGCTCCTGTCATGGGTGCACAGCTGCAGCTCCTCACCCTGCCCATGCTGGGTTCACCTGAGGGAAAGCACTGTCTGGGATCTAGACAAACAAACATTAAAGATGGCTCTTCATAGGAGAGGGAAATTAGGGATATGATAAATTCACTTTTTAAAACAATCAGATCTCCAATTCTCACTATTAGACTTGACTGGGGAGACAATGAAGATTCGGGTTAATGTGACAGATTGGCCATTTTGTGGAAATGAACACATTTATTTTAACTATGCTGACAGGCAAAATTCACTTTAAATTACATAACACGGCAATTTGTCTTCATTATGCATTACCTGAGAGTATGTAAGTGAAAAACTGTCATCAGAGAGGCAGCCTACACTTGTTCAAAAGTTCAAGACACCCAACAGGTTCTGTGCTGCAGGCATAAATATGCTCTGCAAGGAGAAGTGTCCTGGTGCTGCTCAGTGCAGAGCACTGGTGAGGGCAGGCAGGTGCCTGCTCACCTCCTGACCCCAATCCCTCTGTTGGACCGTCTCCCACACCCACCTGATCCACAGGGGTGCACACCAGGCATCCTTGCCACAGTTTGAGCAGCAGCTTTGCAAGCACCTGTAGCTCTGGTGGAGCTGGTCAGAGCCCTGTCCCTGTACGAGCTTAGGTAAGCAGACACCACCAGGTGCTGGTGACATCAGGAACTTTTTGAAATAGTTGTTGTATTCAGAAATTTGAAGTTTCCTTCCATGGCTTGAGTCCCATCTGCGGCATCTGGACTCCCTTTTTTACCTCCAGTGACCAAATTCTCCAGTCATGGAAATCCTTTTACTTGGCAAATTGTAACTGTTTTGTCTTGAGTTACAGCTGGGTCTTCCCCTAAATCATTTCTCACTCCCTCTCTCCCTGTGCTTCCTCCTTCTCAGATCTCTGTCACAGGCCTGTCTTTTATCAGAGACTCAGCAAGCCCCCAAAATTGCAGGATTGACTCTTCTCTCCAGAACAATTGCCAATAATCCTAAGATTTTGCCTTCTTTGTATGCCCTCTGCTTAAAAGCACATTGCTTATGGGGTCTATGTTCTACATGGGCTGCAGCACCCCTCAGTTTTCTGTAGCTTGGGTGGATGCACTTAGCCTCTTCTGCTTGACTTGTCTGAAAAACGTGAAACTCTTGAGGAGCTTCACAGAAAACAATTGCCAAGAAAAACTGCCTTCAAAGTTTCCTTTTTTTCCTGGTAGCTCTTTGTTGATGCAAAAAGAGCAGGGGAAAGTGCCTAAGTGTTCTCTGATTTGAGATTTTCATGCAGCTTCAGCGCTTGCGAGGCTCTCCATTGCACACAACCTTTGGGTTTGCAACAGGAGATGAAAGATGGTGAGTGCAAAAAAAAAAAATAAAAATGGAAAGTTCAAAAAAGGTTTGAGCCTGAAGTTCATCAAAGGTTAAACACTATTTGGTGTTTGAGGAAACCTACTTATAATCTGAAGAGCAGAGCCCTAGAACAGGAGGAGAAATCCTCCCAATCAGGGATTTGGTACTAGTCAGCCAGGGGAGCACCCATCAAGCTGATGCATTTTAGAGGGGAGATGGACAAGTGGGCTCATTTAATTTTCATTTTGTTTTTCTATACTCTATTTCATCTGGCAACAGAAGTTTATAGAATCCCTGTCAGGTGACGGGGGGAAAGGGAGAAATACTTCACCTTTACATCAATTCTTACTGAATGAGTTTGAGAACCAACAGCACTGAAGGAGGTTCAAGATGCTCCGTGACTTCCATGCCACTTACCATGGCTGTTTCATCTGAGTGTGTCCTGTTTTGAGCTGTGCTGAGTTCATTTCTTCCCAGTAGCTGTTCCAGTGCTGTGTTTTGGCTTCAGAATGAGAATGGTGTTGATAAAACAATGATGGTTTGGGGGTTTGCTAATTTGTGTTTCTACAAATACAAGGTCTTCTTTTCCCCTGTCTCATACTCTGCCAGTGAGGAGGTTCACAAAGGAAACTGGGAGGGAGCAGAGCTGGGAAAGGTGACCTGAACAGAGCAAAAGGATCTCCCACACCGTGGAAAGTCCTGCCCAGTATATAAACTGGGGGGGGGTTACTGGGAAGGTGCTATGATGTGTTCAGGAAAGGAGGTCTGGCATCAGTCAGCAATTGCACTGTGCAGCACCTGCAGAACCTCAGGAACCACACCCGGCTGTCCCTGCCCAGCACTGCCTTACAGTGAGTTTGTGAGAGCAGCTGAGAAAGAAACCTCAAAGTGAGGGAAAGTGAAACTGGATTTGTTATTTTATTTGAAGACAGACCACTATAAAGCCATTATAGATTTTTAGTATTCTGTTAGATTTTCATTTTTCATGTTTTGAGCTGATGGCTTGGCAGTGTCTTAGCTCAGCAGCTCAACCATATTTCTGTTAAAGAATCTAGGTGTCAAAAGTCATAAGGCTTAAAATCTTCCAAACATGACAGCAGGCTAGGTGCACGACTCTGAAATCATCCTCAGAATTTTCCATAATCTAAATGTTCATTACAAATAAAAGTTTATAGCATCAACGCTTGCTGGAGAAACTTGCAGATGTGAATCAGAGGCAGCCTTCCCCATACCTGAAGGCAGCCTGAAATAACAGCTCCAAAAAAGCTATCAACTGCCTATTAATGAGACAAGGCAATAATTTTGAAATTAAATTCGTTAATCATTTCCCATCTGATTTATCAATCACAAATATTCAGTGTGCTTATCTCAGAATCCACAGTAACAAACACAGATAACAAAAACATCAAGTGTTTCCATGTTGCCTTGTGCCCCCAAAAGAAAATTCTCTCATCATCCTGCAAAGTACCCAAAAAAATTGGTTTCAGTAAGTTGCCTTCCTGCTTCTTTTAATATGTTGGAGTAAATATTTCCCAAGACTCTGCCTTTAACAGCTCTCATTCCTAGAGTCTATAAATGATATTCTCTTTACTCTTTTGAAGACTTTGGAGAATTTTCTTTCTTGCATAACTTTTAATTGCAGTAACTTCATTTGCACACATAATATTGGTGTTTCCACCATTTTAAGAGAGATATACCTGGTAGAAAAAGAAAATCAAAGAATAAATAGAAAGAAAGTGGCTCATTGCCTGCATCAGATTAACCAGTGACCTACTTGAGGAAAGCCAGGCTGAACAGGATGTACTGATTTGCTAAAATGCATTGACAGAACTTTTACAAAATCAGTCTGCTTCCCTCTGGACCACATTATGAGATCTGAGCTTGGCTCCTCCCCTCTCCAGACTGTATTTGTTTACTGAGCACTTGGGAGTACCAGCCATTCCTCCTTAGCTTTCAAGGGAAAGGTCTAATCTTTGATTTCCAACAACAAAGGCTCATTACCACATGCCCCATGTCCAATGAAATCCATTGTCACAAACCCCAAGGCCACTTAAGACTGGTGACTTTGAAGTGCCTTCTGATACCCCAGCTCTGAAGTCCAAACCCCACTCTCCTGTCCAAACCCTGCCTCTTCCAGCTTTTCTGCGAGCCTGGACGGAGCCAAAACTGCATCACATCATCTGAACTCCCGGGGACTTCAGCCCTTCCTAATTCCCCACCACAGATTGCCAGTGCTGAGATCATAGAACTGTGGAGCCATGCAATGGGTTGGCTTGGAAGGGACCTCAAAGCCCATCCCGTTGCATCCCCTTCCACCAGCCCAGGCTGCTCCAAGCCCCGTCCAACCTGGCCTTGGACACTTCCAGGGACCCAGGGGCAGCCACAGCTTCTCTGGGCAACCTGGGCCAGGGCCTGCCCACCCTCACAGGGAATAATTTCTTCATAAGTACTGATCTATACCAAATCTTTTTCAGTTTTAAACTCTTTCCCCTAGTTCTATCACTACATAACCCAGCAACTCCACGACCATGCCACGCAGGGGTTTTGACTGGAACCGCAGACCTAGTACTGGTTCATACTGGTTGTGTTCTCACCAGCCTTAGACCAGGCAAATACCTTCCTCCATGCCTGCTGATGTCTATTTTCTACCTCCTCTCCTAGCAGCTCTAGCATCTTCGTGCTCTCTTTCAGTCCCCCCACTGAGTTCTTTTGGAATGCTGGTTTTGTCACATACTGAGTCCTTCCTCTCTGTTATATGTTTTGTGGCTCCCAGGTGTTTGCCCCCTGCTTCTGAAGGGACAGAGAGGGAAGATATTTAGGGACATCTAGGTCCAATCTCTCTGATTGCCTCTCCCAAAGACAGGCTAAGAGGGTCATGCCAAGCAAAATAAAATGGTAGGAATGTCCTTCCTGAGATGTTTCAGTCTCTCAGAACCTTCAGAGACAGAATCACAGAAACACACCTAAATTATAAAGACCTCTAAGATTGTTGAGTACAACCATAAATCCAGTGCCAGCATGTTCACCACTAAACCGTGTCCCCAGGTGCCACATTCAAATGTATTTTGAACCTTTCCAGGGATGGTGACTCCACAACTGTCCTGAGCATTCTGTTCCTATGCCTGACCACCCTTTCAGGGAAGAAATTTTTCCTAGTAATTCCTGTAAACATCCCGTCCACATCTTAGCTTGGGATCTCCTTCACCTTCACAGACTAACTCAAGCGTGGACACGCTCATGGCCACCATGTCTCAAGGCTGCCCCTCCTATGGCACGTGCACAAGGACAAAGGGTTGCTCTCAGGCAGCTGCTCTAGCACCAAAATTCTAGAGCTTCTGGGTACATTTTCTCTGCCCAGGCAGGGTTTTGTGCATCAGCCACATTTCGGGTCTGTCTTCCAAACATAGATGGTCTTTGGTTGCTTCTTAATAACCCATCCAAAACCAGCCCTGCAGGCTGGCAGGCATTTCTTCAGTAACTTCAGTGGTTCTGCATCACAAATAAACGCTGGTATAAGAACGCTAACAAGGCTGGTGCTCATTCCACGTTCCCTGTGAAATCCAGACTGCACCCATCCCCTGCAGAGCCCAGCCACTGTCCCTTGGCTCTAGGAGGAGTTCTGTCACTATGGACTGCTGCTCCTTCTCCACCTACCTGTGCAGCTACCAAAGCCAAGGGCATCTCAGGCTTTTCCAGGAAGGTTTATGAGCTCTTCAATCAAGTGTTTTACCCCAGCTCAGGTGCGCTATGCGTGCTGCTGTCCCTCTGCCTTCTGACCCCACAAGGACCTGAGACACGGGCTGGTTTAGCAAGAGAGTGCCTCGAGGCTATGCAGGCTTGCAGGAAGGACAACCTGGAAGAGACAGGAGCAATGCCATCAGCTGGCAAGAACAGGATGAAAAGAGACAAGGGGAACCTCTGGGGAGAGCTGGTCATGAAATACACTGTTGAATGATGGCGGTAGAATATGGAGTTTTTAAAAATACAAAGTGTCACTGTCAGATCTGCCACGGTGATTATCCAGCTCAGTCTTTGAGTCATGCTTTGCTCTTTATTGTCTTCATTGGGTGGATGGGGCCTGTGCCTGCAAATATTTGAATTTACACCTGTGCAAGGCCACGAGTTTGTATTGACAGGAAGGGGGAGTGGGGAGACATTGGAGAAGCAGAAATGCTTTGCCATGCAGTCTGTGATCCTGTCAGAACTGGTAATAAAGGAATTGGCTGCTTCTGGCAGGCTTTGTTCCATGTGAAGCTGAGTTGGGTTTCATTAGGATAATGGGATATTGATATAAGAGCAGCATTATGGAGCCCTGTGTCTGCCTGGCACTCTGTAGGCACCAAAGGGGATGGGTGCTGGGCAGAGCAGCATCTAAAGGAATCAGGAGACATGTTGGTGGTTCCTTTGGATGCACTAGAGTGGCCAGTGCCTGAAAGTCATAGAGGGGCTGTTCCAGAGAGGCGCTTTGAGAAACACTCATGAAAACAAAAAATGGGACCAGAAAGAGCAATCCAAGGACACCCCACAGCATACAGGTACTGTGCAGCAAACATCATCATTGCAGGGGCAAGTGTGACAGGCTCTGGGCAGCACAGGAACAGCAAAGACCCCCAGCCAAAATGACACAGCACTGGGGTTATGTACAGTCATGGGAGGGCTGCTTCCCACTTCACTGGGAACTTTGGGAAGTGAGAAAACCATACAGTAACATAAGCTGCTACAAGGTCTATGGGATCACACCAACCATTTGTCACACAGCTCAGATGCATGAAGCAAAGCCAAAGCTCTTTTCAGGAAGGCTGAGGGGAGGCAGTATCCATTGCAATCACCTATCAGAAAAAAAAAAAAAAAAAAAAAAAAAAAAAAAAAAAAAAAACCAGGCTCAGCTCCTTCCTGCTACTCTAGTCCCTCAGGAGGCAGCAATAAATCCCAAGATTTCGTTTGTCATGCAAGTTTGCAGGATTTTTTCTTTCTTTTTTTTTTTTCTTAGTGAAAATCAATGCCAGAAGTTTGAGATGAAGCACCTTGGCAATATCCCTGTCCTAGAATGCCAATATTGTCCCATTCAGAGTGTAACCTGGACCATTAAAAAATCAAACACGAGAAGGCAGGGGCTTGGTGGAAACACTGCAGGTACTGCATGAGCAACACTTCTGCCCCCTGTTATCAGCTGCTGAGGCTGTGGGACAAATTCATTCCCCACCATCTCTGTCTGCTGGTGTATGGGGTCCAGAGCACACGTGGCCCTCCTTGGGCATGAGTCCCAGAGGCTCAGGCAAGATCAGATGAAATGTCCCAAGCGAGGTCATTTTATCAAAGGAAACAGGCTGACCACAGTTTGCAGCCAGGAGACCCTGGCAGAACTTGGCTGCTGCTGGAGCTGCCTGGGTACAGCCTGCACCACAGGCTGGCGTATCCAAAAGCCAGATGCTTCTCCTGAGTCATCTGAAGTCCAAACAGCAGCAGCTGCTGAAGAGCAAGAGGGATCAAACAGTGGCACATGGACACAACTGATCAGCACAATTCCCTGCACTAAGAGCCACTTTGTCCCCCTGGATTTTTGTGGAGTGTCACGAAGGATTTTGCTGCCCTCTGTCACTTGAACATCACTAAGGAGAAACCAACAAAAACTCTCCTAAAATGCAGTAACCCTGAGCCAATAAGCTGCTTTTATGCACATTAGAGGAAAAAGGGAGCTCAGACACCAAGGGTGACCCACAGCACTGAGCACACTGTGACCATGGAAGGACAAGAAAAAGTCTTTACAGCAGCAGGGAAAACAGGTGGTCTACTCTGCAAGCCCCAAAACATCCAGCATCGTGGCAAACTTCACTGAAGGCACAGGCCACAGCTGCCTCTGTAAATCTGATTTTAGTTCCTTTTAACTGCACCTTTCCCATCTCTGATTTCAACCCATGCTCTCTGCCTAGGAGTGTATGCATTTTTTACAGCAACACAGCCATAGTTTACACAGTTTAGGAGACAAGATTAGGAATAATTTAGCTGCTGTCTTTCACATCTCTTTGAACATTGTTAATGTCAGATGCCCCATGTATGAACCTGAAATTTAACACAGCGGTAGATCATCTGTAAGGGAAATGCAGTTTCCTTTCATTGTTTTAATTTTTTCCCCATACTTACAGTATCAGTCAATATCTAAAAGAATTTCCCATAAATTAAAACTTGAGAGGAAAAAAAAAAAAAGCCACAAAAAATGAGTGAGATGTGGAAGACCAGCCGTGGCTGTGGCTAGAGGATATTTCATAGTTCAGAAGCACCAGAAAAAGTAAGTACTTATTTCCCCTGCAGTCCTAATTCCCCAACTTTGGAGTACCTGAGTCTTCAGTCAAGACAAGTATTCTGTACTCTGTAAAGAGTCCACCTCCACAGAGCAACAAATCTCCACAGGATGAAACAGGTGGTGTGAGCAATTGGCTTTGCACTGTTGTCCTCTGGAAGCAGAGGGGTCTGAATTGTAGGGCTCAAAAGACATACATGATTTATTTCAAACACATTTATGGTTCACATAAAGCTTTAAGATGAAATTTTAGCATTTTGTTTTTATTTCGTTTTATCGTGTCTGTGCACTGTGAATGTAAATGTTTGGCCTGAGCTCAGCAGGTGTAAATCACAGGAGCCCCTTGGAAGGGAGTGGTGCTACACTGACTTATATCCACCAAGGATTTCACCAGTTCTCTCTCAAGGTATACTCTGATATGCACATTTTTTGTGTGTGGTTATATTAGCTGGAGTTTGCAAGGTGGCCAAATAAAGAAATAGCATCTTGCGGACAGAAAAATGCTGCTCTTGGTAAGATTGTTTTCAACCCCCAAAATCATGTTACTGGCTAAGAGTACTGATTGGGAAGAGGAAGGATTGGAAGCGATGGGGAAGAGGGAAATAAGATAGCATAAGTTATCAGAACAAAATAACATGAAGATAAGATAACATAAATAAGATAACATAATGGGGGAAATAAGAGGGGATGTAACAGGAGGGAAAAGAGAGGGAGGAAAAAAAGCCTGGGCATGGAGAGAGTGTGGGGATTGTAGAGTGGGATTTGAGTTCTTCAGACTTAAAATAAGGCAAAAACGTCACAAGTGCTTTCCAAAGGGGTCCCATTAAATAAATCAGACCTTTTCCTCCCTGGACCACAGACAACCTTTTTCCAACTCTATTTGCTGAGCTTGGATGCCTCAGCCAGGAAAGATCCCTGCCAGGCTCCAGGCTGTCTGAGGGCAGCAAGGACAGATTTTCCTGAGGAAGCTTCTCCCACCAGAGGGCAGGGATAGATGGGAAGTTGGGAAGAAACTCTTCCCTGTGAGGGTGGGGAGGCCCTGGCACAGGTTGCTCAGAGAAGCTGCCTCATCCCTGGAAGTGTCCAAGGCCAGGTTGGATGAGGCTTGGAGCAACCTGGGCTGGTGGAAGTTGTCCCTGCTTAGGTAGGGTGTGGAACTGGATGGGCTTTAATGTCCCTTCCAACCAAAACCATTCCATGACTCTATGATCAGCTCTTCATAAAATGAATCACTAAATTAAAATTTTCTTTGCTTTTCTTGGTTATCTGGTGACACAAACACTGGTGCAGCACCTGTTTTGCCCTGGAAGGGGTCAACCCTGCATACCTGTTCCCTAGATGCAAACATGATAGTGAGAGAGAGAGAGAGAGATGCATAGAGAGATGCAAACATATGCATATATAGGTATGGATATATAAACTTTCTGTGCACATATATTAACTTCTCCTCTGCACAGACATGGAAGGCTGCAACCCTGGACACATGTGACACATGTGACACATGTGACATGTAACCCACCCAGCAGTGTTCCAGGACACAGAGAAAGGGGAGATCTGGCAGGAGGAAGGACAGTGGGCCAAAACCAAGAGCAGTGGCTCAGCCCACGTGTCTTGGCAAGGTCCCTGGGTTAAGCACCTGTGAAGAGACACAGAGGCTGAAAAGTGATATTTTTTTACCTCCCAGACTTGAGGTGGGATGCAGGTGCCTCAGACTCACATTTGCCTACAGAATGACATTTTTTGACAGGATTTTCAAATGGCTGCAAATATTTTTGTCAACCCTTTTGTCATCCAGCTTCTGGAGGTCACAGGAACACTCAGCCCGCCTCAGCCTCTGGAAAGTCTTAACAGTAAATACTCCTCTTCCCTTGCTCATGGAAAGATGTGGACCTTGATTTGGCTGAAATCTCCGAGGTGGCTTGGAATGTTGATGGGGAAGGAAAAGGTCTCATATGAGCAGCAAACCCAGCGGATGAGGTTTTTGGAGGTGCCCGCACTGCTGATAGATTCTGTAGCCAGCAGCAGAACATGACTGTAATATCAAAACTGGCAGGTGAGCTGGTTGCACAGCACAGCAAGTACCAGGACAGAAGTTTTCTCCTCAACTTTGACAATCCAGGTAAACTGCTGGGCTGAATAGGAATTGCTATCCTTCAAATCAGAGCTAAAATACAGAACACTGACCCCACATGGACATTAAAGTAATCAAGATGGCAATGCCTAACCTAAACTTACTCTCTCAATTTGAAGCCATTCTCCCTTGTCCTGTCACTCCAGATCCTTGTAAATAGTCTCTATCCATCTCTCTTGCATGTTCCTCAGGCACTGGAAGGCCACAAGTAGGTCAGCCCAAGAAACAAGACGGGGAAAGTAAAAACTCACCCTTGAAGCTCAAAAAAGCCACATCCTGTGTGCAGGAGCACACCTGAAGCTGTACCAATGGTCCAGGAATATTTTGGCACAGCCAGCTCTAGCAGTACCTTCCTTTCTGAGGCTAGTGGAGACTTCTGCTGGGCTGGACTTTGCAGTGGACCTCAAAAGAACAGGGCACACAAATTTTACTGCAGCACCATGCAAACAAAGCCCAAACATGGGGTTTACTCATGCCTATCAATCCCTGTGTCTATTTTCTGCAATTACTCTCATATGGTATCAATCCTCAAACGTTTTTCCTTTTTCTGGACATTTCTTACATAAGGTAAAATTTTCATTCAAATTTTTACATCTGTTTTCCATTCTTCTCAGTTTTGCTTATACTTTTCCTCCTCTGCAGGAACTTTCTGTTTCTTCCTTAGTCCCATGGGCTGAGTGTTTCTGCCTTAGCCACCCCCTTCTGGCCCAAGCTGAACAAAATGAACAAAATGAAAGCCAGAAAGAAATAGTAAGAATACAAACTGGTAAGATAACTCTCAATAACAACTTCATTCTCATAAGATGGTCTGGCATACAGTCACATCAAGTTCTGTCTCGTCATTTGGGATTCCATCTGACCCCACTGAGGGAAGGATTGCTTCAGTCCTGCCCAGCTGGGCACGCAGCTCCTCTCCACGAACTCCAGTGACTCCTCTCCATCAACTCCAGAGGGATGCAGCAGCTCTGCCTCCACTGGCACCATTCACAGCTCTGGACTTTGGTGTCCACCCTCCTTTAACAGCCCCTCACAGCCCCGGCAGGACCCTGGGACATGGTCTCCAAGCTCTCAAGAAGTGATGGTTCACCCTCAGCTAAGTTGGGCCTCTCAAAGGTACAATCCCTGTGGTATCCACACAAGGGAATGGCTGCAGATGTGTGAAGGGAGGTTCTTCCCCCAGAGGGTGGTTGGCACTGAACAGGCTCCCCAGGGCAGTGGGCACAGCCCCAAGGCTGCCAGAGCTCAAGGACTGTTCGGACAATGATCTCAGGCACAGGGTGGGATTGTTGGGGTGTCTGTGCAGGGCCAGGAGTTGGACTGGATGATCCTTGTGAGTCCCTTCCAACTCAGGGCATTCTGTTACTCCGTGACTCCAGGAGAACAAGTTTTCTTTCTCCACCTCCTAAAGGTGGCTGATGGGTTTCCAGTCTCCTTACATAACAGATGAAAAGTAGCCCTGTGGCACAGGTCTCTGTATCCAAACACATACGAAAAGAAACATAGGAAATAATCACTCAACTTGTGAAAAACACAAGCTGAGTGACTGCGTGGTGCAACAACAGAGTGGCAAAAATTACAATGCTAGAGAGCTGGGAGGCAGAACTCACCAGCAAACCTCCTGCCAGGTTTCTCCCACTAGGAAGTTTTGATGATGAAATCCTCACACAAAGGAAAATTTTCATATTAAAAAGAAATAAAATGTCAGAAGTAGTAATGTGGAAATTCCAGGCAGATGTAAAGCCTCCTGTAGTAGAAGAAGAAGAAGAATTTCTGGCTGTTTTTTTGCATTTTTCCTGGGATGGCACGTGCATCTCTCGCTGCACAGCCAGGCATAGCTCACTCTGCTGAGCATGGCCACTGCTGGGGGCGCTGGGGCAGTGCAGGGAGCTCAGTGTTTGCCAAATGCCATCCTTAGTTCAGACCCCCTCAGTAGGGAGAGACTGAGCAGCCTTCCTTACCTCAGCATTTCCTTACCTTGCTTCTTCCTGCTGGACACTTTATGTGTGTCCCCTACAGTTGGCACAGGTGAGATCCCTGGTGGCAACAAGTCACATGCAGTGTCCTGTGCCAAACTGGGGACGGGGACTGTGCCTCCTTGCACCTGAGGGACTAACAGGATCTGAAGACTTACTGTGTCCAGTTCCAGGCCCCGTGCTACGAGAAAGACCTTGAGGGACTGGAGAGTGTCCAGAGAAGGGAACAGAGCTGGAGAGGTAGCTGGAGCCCAAGCCTGATGAGGAGCAGCTGAGGGTGCTGGGGGTCTCAGCCTGGAGAAAAGGAGGCTCAGTTTTACCATCTGAAAGGAGATTGTAGCTGGGTTGGGGTCAGTCTCTTCTCCCACATAAAAAAGTGACACCTCCTCCTGCACCGCCCTTGAGAATGCTCCTTACACAACCCCCACATGTTGGACTGAAGTAGAGACAGGAGTCACCTGTACATGAGGGTGGACACACCTGCCCCGGGTCAGGCCAGAGCTGACTGAGGATAGCCTTTCCAGAGATGACTGAGGATAGCAGAGCCTGAGCTCCCTGGGTCTCTCCTCCAGGTTCAACATCCACCCTTCTCGGAGCAGCTGGATCCTCTCCAGCAGCACAAGAGGCTGGGCAGTAGGAGGCTGCTCAACAGGTAGCCAGAGACACGAGGCCAGCTCACGTTTCAGGGTGACATTTTATTCTCATTTTCTGAGGTCTTGGCTGCACTTTAATTCTTAATGAGAGATCAATAGCTGGAGGTTGTTACAAGAAAACGGAGAGAATGTGCCAAATATCTTAGCCCACAGCTCATATCCACTCATCCTTTCAGGAAACCTGGAATAGGGAATGCTCCAGGCTCCTCTGCTGCAGGGGAGTGAAGGAGTAGGGACTGGTGCATGAGGAGAAGCTGTGCCCGTCCCAGGAGGCAAAGCAGGACAGAGGCTGTGTGGGATCCCGTGCCCTGAGGGCATAGCGACTCTGAGGATATTCTCTCACTGGGGAAGTCCAAAGTCAAAACCCTCCCTAGGAGTTCAGCCCTTCCCATAGCAGCTCCATTTCCAAAACACCCCCCTGCATCCAGGTTTTGGAGAGCCCAAAGCCTCAAGGAAAGGGAGTACAGAACATCTGATCTGTGTACAATGTTTAAAAGGGCTCAGTTTTTCTGGAATTGTGTTTATCCGTAGCTGTCCTACGAAAGAAGTTGTTTTTCCAAAGCCCCATAAGGATGTCCCAGCTTTCTCCTCATCAGTTGTAGCTGGACTTCAGCAGGTATTTTTGGGAGCCTTGAATAAGAGTAATTTTCTAGCTGAGATACTGAACAATCCCCACTGTTGCAAGACACCTGCCCCTGAGTCATCACAAATTGACAGAACTGTTTGGTTTGGAAGGGGCCATGAAGTTCATCTCATTCCAGTCCACTGCCATAATCATGGACACCTTCCACTAGAGCAGGTTACTGACTTTGAACACTTCCAGAGATGGCCATACTCTCACCCTCATCACCCAGCTCATGATGGACACTGAAGATTTCAGATCCCCCTGGAGCCACCCCAGCTCCCGCAGCGCTCTCCAACCACAGCAGAGTCCTACAGCTACTCAAAGTCACAGCAGCAGGGGATGTGACACCAGCTGTGTTCTGTATTTGTTACTGGGGGCTTCTCCTTCGTTACATGCCATGAGTTTGTACCTCTGGAAGGGAATTAGTTGTGGTGGCTGCTCTTCTCCACAACAGCACAAGGGGTAGGCGATACCCACCCGTCAGAGAGGAGAGATGGAGGCCAGAGCTGGCACTGCAGCTGTGCCCAGGCTGCTCCTGGGTGACTGAAAGATGGAAGCACCGGGCAGCAGGAGAGCCTGGGCATCTGTTGAGTGCACCAGGCTCCCCTCTCATTGCTAATTAACAAACAGAGCGGGCCATAGCGAGGCGTCTGCATGCGGAGTTGCCAGAGCTGATCGCAGCCTGGCTATGGGAACACAAAGGGAATCAGGGAGAGAGGGAGCTGCAATTTTCCAGGATTTCAGAAGTGCTATTTTTCTTTCTATTACAACTGTGAACAATGGTCAAGTGTCTCACTTCTCTATCCACAGGCCTCCAAAAGAAAGGGATTACTAGTGTGTCATTAATACAAGAGTGACCTGGCAGCGAGTAGACAGATTTAATCTGGTGACAAGATGAGTGGCACTGGAATTCTCCCATCTCCTCAGAAAATGAAAAATAGGTTCTGCCTGCTACTAGTAAATATTGCTGGTAAGTGAATAAAAATTCAAAAAGGAAAAAGCAATTTTCCCTCTGCTCATATTGTGCTTACTTCTCAATATACTTCATGCAAGAGGCTCCCCTGGCTGATGGATTCCTCCTAGATAATATCATGCCTTTAAATTTATATGCCCCAGCTCTTTAAAAGACTGTTTGCCAAGGCCTTTGCATTCTGTGTTAGTCTGGTAACTGCTGACATTTGAAAGATGCCATTGAAGACAAATCCAAAATGTTTTTTTAAGTAAGAAAAGGAGACAGACCTAGCAGGTAGAGGGAGATTAAAGATTTAGTCAACAGCTGAAATCAAAGTTTTCATGAAGTGGTAATGTCAGAGAAAGTTTACAAGGCCTAATAGAGGGCTTGTGTGTCATGAAAACACAAATTGGGGTTTTTTCCTCGTAGAACTCCACGTGAATTTTTCACGGCTCTGGCTTTTCTGAAACAGCAGAGCAGCAACACAGACAGAGCCCAGTGAGAGCTGCCAAAGGCAGTGGCTTTGCCTGCATCAGGCAGGAGACAGGAGGGAGGGAGCCTGCTTTGAGCTCCAAACCACATCCTTCCAACGAGCAAAGGGAAGTCCTACATGTGACCACTGAATTTTTATTAAATATCTACTGTTGTCTGACAGCAAACACCAGAAAATTGCAGCAAATTTTCAGCACTCCTCCTGGTTTGAGTGAACACCTTTTTAACCCAAAGTGTCATTTTGATCCCAGAAACCATCTTTCATGGTGGCCATGGCTGGTGTGGGGCTCCAGTGCTGAAATAAGGTTACACTTCACCTCAAGACTTTTTATGCTGAAGGATGCAAAGAGCAAAGCACCACCTACACCACTTCCACTGAGGCTGTTGGGCCAAGCAGAGTGCCCTGTCACTGAGGGATGGAGGGTATCCATCCCCCAAGCACAGCCTAAATGGCCTTGCAGACAGGGCAGTGAGACCAAACCTTTGGGAGAACTGCCTGGCCAATGCCCATGCTGGTGTTGGTGGGCCAAGGCAGTTACAGGAAGGAATGGCCACCCAACCTCAGGTCTGCTGAGGGGAGCTGGGCTGAGCCTGCCCTCACAGCAAGTGATGACACTGACATGGAGGTGTCCCCTTGTGCCCTGGATCTGCAGAACCTGTTTGCAAGAGTGGGTGATGTCCATTCTAGACTGACCCTCCTATGCCCCCCTGTCATGGCCAGCCACATGACCAGCACCAAGAGCTCTGCCTCACTCTATGCACAGAGCATCTCCACACGTGTCTCAGTTCCTTGGAGACAGCAGCATTTCACTCATCTCCTTAAATCCCCAGGCCATGCTCTTCACTCACCCAAAATAACTATGGCCAAGACACCCAAATTTTGGCCCATTCTTCATCTCTCCTCTGCAGCAAAGCTGTTTCTTCCCAACACCTCACACCCTTCCTGGTCATCTCCCTCTCCCCCCTCACAAAGCTCGATGGCAGAAAGACAGAGAAAGACAAAACAGTAGAGGGAGGAGAGTCAATGATCAGCAGCAGGTTGTGCTGTGCCTTGGGGCTAACATGGAGGAGAAACTCAACACTCCTATTTGTTTAGTAAAAATATGCCAAAAGCTACTCAGGAGTTTTTCACATCTGCAACCTCTGCACTGAAAATTGCCACCAAAAGGTGCACTTATCCTCGATTAAAAACATCATTAGCAGCTGTGTTTAATTACTGTTGCTCTCCAGCCTTGGCCTAGGCTGCCCAATGCAAGAATGTGTGAAAAGATTTTCGACTTAAGATGAATGAACCTATTCCAAAAACTACAATTTAAAGAGCAGTTCCAAATCCAAGTAATGCCTCCTGATGTGAATCTCCATAACAAGTTGACCAATTCAGTCAAACTTTGCAAGAAACTTCTAATTAGCTTTCAAAGCACAGTCATGAGTCCTTGGAGCAACGCAGCTGGGTGAAATGCTAAAAACAGGACCTCCATGGAAACCTCTTTAGCATTTATGGTGAGGGGATGGGACACTGGTGAGGCATTTTGTTCTCTTACATGGGGTCTGGGGGGCAGGACGGTGGGTGTTGTGGTAAAAAATGGTGTGAGATAATATGCTAAACTCAAGTTTACCTGAGCACATCAATAATCAGTCTGCACAACAAAGAGGGTCTGATCCATGCAAAGTCATGTCCCATTTGAACCCGTGTCTGACTGACCTCTACACATCCCACTGCTCGTCTTCTTCTCTGGGGGGAACAACTGCCCTTCATGTGTGGTGGTACTTCCTCTGGTGTGTGCTAAGCTCTCCCTTGGGGCTGAGGCAAATAATGGGCACTGCAACATCAAAACACATTCGTGACACCCACAGGTGGACCCCGTGCTGCCTCTTTCCTGAACTCAGCCACACCTCTGACCTTCCTGCACCCATCCCTGCCAAATAATGTATTCACACTTGAAGGGGTTATTGCCAACCTGGGTCTTTCTTTAAAAGCAAACTATCAAGAGAACAGCTCATTGCCAGAGTGGAGATATTAGTGCTGCCCATGCTCTACAAAAAGGCAGTAGACACTCAGTGAGCTCCTACATAACAGGTGCTGGGATTTGCTCCAAATTTTGCTATTCATTTATTTAAAGGAGAAATAATTGTTGTACTTGGCTAGAGAGTCACAGGATGGCAAATCTGTGTCTGCCATGACCATGAGGCAGCCATGGCACTGATGAGCAGTGCCTGATCCTAACTGCTTTTAACAAAGCTATTACTTTAAAAACTCAGGCAGCCTATTCATGTAATTCCCTTTTATGCTCAACGAGTTGACACAGCAAACATTTCTAGGCTTGGATGAAGTCCATTGAGGGTTCCTGCCTTTTCAGCACTTGTCTTTCTCAACTATTAGAAGTATGGGAAATTTTTGCAGAGGCCTTCAGAGTAAGCAGCTGGCTCTCCCCACCCTCCCCAGACCCCTGGAATTAGTGCCTCTGTATCCAGGGATGTTCAAGGATAATGCAGTGTTTTACTGCAAGCTGTGGATGTTTATTCATCACCAGCCTTCTACCCCTTGAATCCCTCATTTCTAGATGACCGTTTTCCTGGTCTCAGTCTGTGGTATTTAGATCAGTGGCAATGTTGATGGCAGACATGGAGATCTAGGCAAAGGGCTCCAGTGGCCTCTTAGCCAAGTGCCTTGAGGAACTCCAGCTGCAAAGGAACACCTGTCATTTATCTCCAGAAATATATCCCTACCACTGGATTATGGCATGGAGTGAGGGTGAGCCAGTCCAGTCCCACCAGCAGTTCTGGGGTCTGGGAGCCCCTTGAAGAGATCCAGTTCTTGGAACGAATCAGAGCCAGGAGTCAACACCTGTTAACACACTCACAATAATTTTGCCCCAGTGCCAGTACCATGGCAGTCTTGAAGAGCACAGGGTGGTGCTTAAAGGTCACATCAGCCATGTGGGTGAATAACTGGGAAAGAAAGGCATGCTGATGATGAACTACTCGTGCAGAGAGTCATCATCAGAGAGATGTGGCCGTGCAGAAGAGGTTAGCCTCAGCTACTTGAAAAGGCACAGGATATCCCCAGAAGAGGGACAGAAGCAGAGAACAAGCAGGAGAGTCAAGGATCACAGAGAGGTGGACGTAACCCCGTGAGCTGTGCCCCCAAGACAAACCAGCTGCCCTCAGCACTCTGCAGGATGTGTGCCTCTGTCAAGCCCAGGGGACCCCTCCCACCAGTGTAGGCAGAACAGGAGAACATGGTGGAAACCAAGCCCAGCCACACAAGGCTTAGAAAGGAGCAGTTCAGCAGGTCTGAGGCTCCAGCCCCAGCTGTGTGCTGGACCCACTGGCAACGTAGAGGGAAGGCAACCTCCAGGCTGGTGCACATTCAGATGGTGTCCCACTGTACCCACAGGCCCTGAACCTCTTCCCTATCCCAATGAGTGGGCCGTGCTATCCCAGTCACACCAAGGGCTGTGCTGTGCAGCTGAGCGTGGCCAAGGCTGAAATAGCTGAACTACTCACAAGCAATTTCTGATGTTGCCTAATTGTCTCTCTGCCAGTGAACCCAACCCTCCTCCTCCCTGTTCCTTTTGGAGGGGTGAATTGGAGCTTCCCCCACAGCTACTTCTTTCTTTTTGCAAGTGGGTAATTGCCAGTGACACCTTTTAAATCACTTTGGGGAGGTTTAATGAAACAAACTAGATGGAAATCAAATTTCAAGTAACTGGTAGGAAATTGAAAAGAAAAATGTTTATGGAGCAATTTTCTTTGCCTCCTCAAATGCTGGAAATTGTTACTGTCACTCATAAATTATTAATTTCTGTTCATCTTTTTCTCTTTTCTGTGTTGCATGTTCTCAAGGAGCCAGGGCAGCAGCTGAGGGTTTGCCCCAGGAATGCTCTGGCGTGATGAAGGTGGGCAGCACCTCCACCATGCACCAGAACAGGGTGACTCTGTCTTTTGGAGGCATTAAGTCCTTCCACATCAGTCCCAAGAGGGCTTTTCTCTGGCCACTCTGATAGAATCAGTACTGTGACATACAGGCAAAACCACAAAAAAAAGTGGGAACAGGTTGTTTTGCAGACCTGTAATGAATGGAAATCCACCTCTAAAGTGGTTAACTTGGCTGGAAGGTGTTCAGATGGAAGTTGGGAGGGAAAGTAACAACCAGAGTGGCTCAAGGACTCCTGTAATTATCATATTTGTAGAATCGCTGCAAACTGAACTAGAAGGGACTCTAAAAGCAGACAGAGTTACACTTCTCCCCGGTGCTGTGGTAGACAGGGATGCACCACCTGAAGTCATTCACCTGGTGTGACAGGAGAACATCTCTAGCAGGGAGATGAATTGATACTAAAATTGAATGGGAAAGACACAACGCTGAAAGAAAAATATGAGCGAAAAAAGTGGATTTTTCTTAGAGGCAAAGAGCCATAATGTCATAATCAAGCAAGAGGATGTGTTTGGCCAGATGCCCATTCACTTCAGTTATGCTGTGGAGGCAGATATGGGGTGTAGGGGGAAATAAATGACCATTGATATTGAATTAGAAGTTATGAACTAGGGAAAATTGATAAAAGAATTTACACTCATCAGTTGAAAATGCCTGACTTCAGGAATGAATGGCATAACGAGAGAACCGAAATGCATTGAAAAAAAAAAATAAAAAATAAAAAAACCTGGTGTAGAAGTTTTATTTATAGAGATGTTCTAATTCTCGATAGGACAGAAATGCAGTAAGTGTTTCTGGGCTGCCTTGGTGTCTGTATCTCAAGAGGATGCTGAAAAAGTCACCAGCATTTTTAAGATCATGGATGGTGTTAAAGAGCATTGAATGGGGATAAGTTACACAATGGACAGGTCTGGAGATGGCTGTGCAAGAGAAAATCTTGGATGACTGGGGAAGAAGGAACATCCGAAATGAGACGGCAGGCTGGGTGAATCTGCCTTTGAGCACCAGGAATGGGAAAAGCCAAAATGAAAGGGATCCAGGAGGCAGTCAGAGAATTTAAGCCTATCAGTATGGTTTTGTGGAAAAGAGGTCTAGTCAGCCTTCATTTCATTCACAGAGGAGATTACATGTGTGGCTGATAGAAGTGGCTGAATAGATATGATATAGTTCAGCCTGGGGAATGCACCTGACTTGGTGCTGCACAGCTGATTAAAAATGAGCACTCAGCTGCATCCAGAGACACAGATGAGACTGAGGCTCAGGGAAGAGCTCAGGCAGCAGCCACTGATGGGGAGCTCTCATTAAAACTGTGTTTCTCAAAATATTTTGGAGAGGGAGGCTCAGAGTAGTCAATATTTTCATCAGTGATTCAGACATACATATTAAAAACTCATTTATAAAAAACTTTGGCTAACACAAAATACAGAGAGATTAATAAATCACATGGAGCTATCAGCAGGGTTGGGGAGAGGCTGGGATCTGTCAGGAGACTGAACCCTTTCCCATACACTCATGTTACAGCCCAGTGCTTCATCATGGAACCCTAAAGGGCTGGACGTGGGACTCTGAAGGTCACCAGTGGGTTTTGTGCGTGTGTGGGCTGGAGGGCAGAGAGAGGAGGGCAGTAATGTCACCTCTGAGCTTTGCACAGGCACAAGTGATGGATGTGCTGAGTCCAGCCTGCCTGTTAGGCCAGTCAGTGGTGAGATGGTTGGGGAAATGAAGGATTCGAAAGACTTAAAAAATGTCTGTCTTGACAAATAGAAATTCTGCAGGCTGGCTTATTCACCCCAGACAGGCAGGATGTATCTCCTTCCTGTGGAGGAGATGCTTTATGCTGGAAGGATCTTTAACCTGTGGAGAAATATCCCAGTGACTGGGAAAGGGAAGCAGGTGCCTCCCTCATGTCTCCATGTCTCCTGGAGAGAGATTGCTGTCCTGGGGATGCTTGAACTGAAAGCCAGTTACTCATCTCCATTCAAGAGCTGAGCAGGTGAAGTGCAATTTGGTGTGACACACTGGAGACTGGAGACCAGGAAGCCACTTGAACTTGTGTCTTAATTATTTCTCCTCCCCTACTTGGAACACTTTGCTTACAAGGATCTTTGCCCAGCAAACCCTCACCACTCCCCCAGGATAAACTCCATAGGGAAACCCCCATATCATATAAATAAATGACTGTTCACCACAGGTTAGAAGTCAATGTCCCATCCATAATTCCATTTTTCTCCAAGAAAACAAGACATCTTGTGAAGTAACACACACCAAGGCAAATGTCCCATCAAGTAGACAAGGCATTCTCTTTGTTGAGGGCAGTGGTAGCTGAGGAAACTGCTGCTTTTGCTCCAAAAAATCTGCCTATGGATGGCCCCCTGCACTCAGAGCATCTGCAGCTGGGGATGTGCCTCCAGAGCCTCTTGTCACCAAAAACATTGATCAATTAAATATATTTTTCATAGGACAGGTGTCCTGTTTTGACCAAGGAGCTTGAGCTTTCCTGGGGCCCTTTGGGGGTTTTCCAGCCATGCAAACTGGGCATGATGGTCACTAATGGGGTGGGAGAGGTGCAAGGCTTCTAGATGCCCCTAACCAGAAAACAGGAGTCCAAGAGCACATGCCATGAAGGAATCTGCATATGATGCCCCTCCATGATCTGATTGTGGGTGGTGTGAATGACAGCCCCCCAGTCTCCTCACATCCCACCCACGGGCTCTGAGGCTGCTCCAGGATGGCCAGGAGGAGCAGGAGGGGCAGGTAACTGTCAGCAGCATCTCCCAAGCCCTGGATCCCAAGCACCTGAGTTCCTGCTCTTTGACAAACAAATCAATAATTTCAAATTAAATTACAAAGCCGTGAAAAACAGCATGGTTACATAGGGTCAGTGTCTCCTCCCACAGGCACAGGGCAGGTTAATGGAGGTTCACAACAAGCATTGCCCTGGAGAAACAAAGGGGAGAGCCAAATCTAGTGCACCATGGGCTGGATGACAGGGCACTGAAATGCCCTTCAGGCTGCTAAGGAGCAGAGATGGCATTTGTAGGAGAGGGACACTCAAAGAACAGGGCACCTACAGCTACCTGAACCACCCCTGCCAGGGCTGACAACAGGCAGAGGAGTGCAAGGGGTTCAGGACACTCCAGAAGATGGGTTGAAGATTGATTACCCTCCTTATCATCCCCTCTCATCCACACAGGCCAGGGAGATCCTTGGGAAAAATAATTCTTAAAGGAGAAAATACACTATCTCTAGCTTAAGGGTTTGTTTTTCTGGTCCCTTTGGATGAAAATGATTGTTCTCAGTCCTGACTGATCTCATTTTCGTCTTCTAGTTTAACCCCAGATCAGCACTGGCCAGATAGCTGCTGGTGATGTTTAATTTCCCAGTTTGTTCTCTGTCCAACCTTATATTTTCTCCTGTTGATGTCCAGTCTGAGGAGTTCCTGAGTCTATCAGGACCCCTGGGAAGCAGCTGACTCATGTCTTCACAGCCCCACCTCCAGGGCAGTTTCCCAGCCAGGCAGGACCATGATGGTCCAGAAGCCTCTAGTCCTGTTAGTAGCCTCTCTGTGGGATTGTCTGGACCATTGTTGTGCCCAGTCACATGAAAAAAAAGTCAATTTGATCAGGCTTCATGACTGTGACTGTGGCTCCCAGGGTCAGGTTTACTGAAGAGGTCAAAAACCTTGGCCCCTCCATCTGTCCTGCTTCTTCCCTGCCTTCAGCCCTTCTTCATCATAAACTTCAGCATCACTCTCAAATGCAAATCCTAATTTTGTCCTCCTGCACTGTCCCCCTTTCTCACTGTTTCTGGTCCTCATGTAGCTCTGGAGCTGCATTTAGACAATTCAATGTCCTGGCCATGTGGGTCACAGGTGCCCAACCACAGCTACCAAAACACGTTGAGACTGTGGCACACTCACATGCTGTACAACCTGCTCTCTCAGGTGCTCACTCAGATGCTCTTTGACCCAGAGCAGTTTTTTTTCCCAGGTCAGGAACACCTGATGCAATTTGTCTGTTCTCCTCCCTGCACAGCCACTGCGTGCTGAGGCACAAGAACCTCCGCAGGTACCTCACTGCCTGCAACTGAGTTTTGACAGGACAGGACTTCACTTGCTCCTCACCATTTCAAGATAAAGGACAGCGATTTGCTCCCAGACTGGGGGCCACACCCTGTCTGAAGCTGCAAAGCCCAACCCATGGATCATCACACCCCTGCACCACTGGCCTTATGTACCCCCCTCAGCACCCTGAGAATAATTCATCGCATGCCCCAGCCCTGCTCTCTTGAATTAACCATGAGCAGATTGTGCCTTTCTTGAATGAATTTGTAACTTGGAGTTGTTTCTGTGAACAATTCTTAGGCTGTGGCTCATTTGCAAACAGTAAATAGCTACAACAGGGATGCTGCTTCGCTGGCCCCTCTGCATTTGCTCCAGCTCCGAGGCTGCCATGCAGGGACATCTTGCCTTCCCACCCGTAGGTTACCATTGCAGGAGATGCTGGTCCTGCCCCTTGGACTCAGGTCTGAGGGGGACTTACCCAGATGAGCAACCCCTGCAGTAACACTGGGCTTTCATCAAAGGACCGCAGGCAGTACGAAATCACTCGTGGGCCTCTGGACAGCCACCATCTTCACCAGCCTTGTCAGCCCATCCCAGCAGACACATTCAAAGGAGAATTTATAGGCAAGTAACAAAGTGCCAGTCCATCCTTCAGTATGTAGAACTGTGGGGTACAGTGTCCAGAGGTGCTGTTTGGTGGTGCCTCGCCTGGGTTGTGCCTAAACCCAGCAGATATTTTAAGAGATCTCGAATGGGCTTATCGCTGGTGAAGTGGTGCTTTGCTTTTCACTGAAGCTTTATGTGTCAGCTGCACCCTTTGCAAAAGGGTAGGGAAGGGGAATATCCACTTGCTAATGCTGTTGGTTTTGTTCACATATCCAGAGAAGGGAACAGAACTAGGGAAGGGTTGGAGCAACAAAAGCAGCTGAGGGAGCTGGGGGGGCTTAGGCTGGAAAAAAGAAGGCTCAAGGGGGACCTTCTGGCTCTCTGCAATTCCCTGACAGGACAGTGGAGCCAGATGGGGGTTGGGCTCTGCTCCCAGGGAACAAGGGAAAGGACAAGAAGAAGGAGCTTCAAGTTTTGTCAGAGATAAAATTGTGTTAGGTTGGGTATTAGCAAAAATTTCTTTACTAAGAGGGTGGTCAGGCACTGGAACAGAGTGGTGGAGTCGCCAGCGCTGGAGGGACTTAAAAGCCATGTGTATAGGGCGTCTGGGGACATGGTTTAGTGATGAACACAGTGGTCCTGGGTTAATGGCTGGATTTGATGTCCTTAGAGGGCTTTTCTATGGTTCCATGATTCCATGTCTCTTCTTAAGAAGGCTTTGCTGCCCACATCTGGGTCCCTTGCAGTGGTGTCCCCCACCGCTGCAGAGGGAGGCTCTGGGAGGCTCCCAGCTGTGTGCAAGCTGTGCCAGAGCACTCTGTGTGTGTGCAGCCCATCCCCTCCACCAGGGGAGTATAAAATTAATCTCTTCTTAATACAACACGTTTTCATTATGACTCACTAAAGGAGTGAAAACAGTTGTTATAATAATGCATTAACCTGTATATTTATTTCCAATATCTGACCCATCAGGCAACTGTTGAATTACTTATCTAATTAGTTTTCCCATTTGTGAGGGATATGACCTTCCTCTCCAGAGAAGAAAGAATAAATGAGAAGCTATTTCTTGGAGGCAATACCATGAAAGCAGCAGTCATATATGGATAAACAGGGAGAGAAAGATCTGATATTAGAGCAGAAATAAAATTTTTTTCCTTCAAGACTTAAGACATTTTCTCCATTTCCAAAATGGAGGAAAAATAAAAAATGATATGAATATAGTCTGCTTTTACTGCCAGTCTGTGAAGTGTAAACCACTGTGGTCAAGACGGAGTATCTGGCTCCAATTTCTTTCACAAGTTAACTCCATTATTATCTCCAAAGTAATCCCCAAATCAAAGCCTGCCCCCTCCCCTCCACCCCCCCTCCCCACCACCACCACCCTGCCCCCTCTTTCTGCATGCAGAAACTGTTGGGCTTCAGGGCCATACTGGCATCAGCAGTTGTTCCCAACCCTCTGGCTGCTCCTGGCCGTGCTGCCTCACAGCTGGTTGCTGTGTCTGACCTCCAAGGGTGACCACAAAAAGCTCTTGAGGGCAAAGACTCACCCAGGGTGCTTTTCCCTCAGCACTGAATGTTTTGCTTTCCAGTTCTGCTGAGCATTCCTACATCATGTGAACAGGTGTTCCACACTGCAAACAGCCTAAAGCATCTCTCGTGCATGGGGGACACCTCTCTGAGATCATTCCCTCAGTCCTGCACTGGCAGAGGTACCACACACGATACGGACACAGTTCTTTCACCACTTCCATTGTACCACCTGCATATGAGACATTATTTTATGCAGGATGGCAAAGCACTGTAGGAAGAATGGCCATCCAGGAGGATGGAGACAATGACATCATGCCTGCATGCTGTGGATATTCAAGCATTTGCTACCTTTTGGCACATCTTTATCAATGAGTCTCTGACCAGCCTCCATCCCAGCCCTTACCCAAGCTCTCCTCTGGCACAGAACATTCCTGAACCTGGGACAGGGAACCATTACCTCACAGCCCCTGGCTGCTCTCTTAGTCCTGCTTTCACCTATCCCAGGAGCTCAGGGACTGGATCTTTATAACATGCAAAAAGCCTCTGCTTCCACTTGAGGACACAGGAGGGCTAAGCTGGCATAAGCACAGTCTGCTAGAAGTGTGGTGTGCTCTCCTCCCTTCTTCACACTGAGGAAATAACCCCTCTGCTGAGAAGAGAGGAGAAAGTCACTCCCCAGGCAGGTTGTCCCCTCGCTCCTCCCAGCAAGGTTGAGCCTGCATCACCCATGGCCACCAGCAGCAAAAGGCAGTCACAGCCAGCACCACAGTGGGAGTGGATTTATGTTCCCAGGGGAGTTGAACACCACAGAAAAAACATTTCTGGAGAAGAGGGAGGAAGAGGATCTATTCAACTGTGCTTGTGCAAACTCATTGCCAAGGAAGGGGTGTCACAGGCAGAGACAGTCAGTGACTGGGGGAATTTATTCTCCTGCCCCAGGCAGAGGCCTCCACTGCTGAATAGCACAGAGAATTCACAGTGTCATGCTTCTTCCAGGAAAGTCTCCATGGGAGCAGAGTGGGTGCTCACACCCAGGTCTATCCATTCAGGTTTGCATTGTTTCTGCCAGCCAGAAGTGGACTGTATCTTGCTTGACCTCACAGAGAACCAAAAAACAACTTTTTTCTGGTGCTTCTCAGGATGCAACTGGAACCATCAGCTGTGACTCTACAGCAGGAGCACCCAGCTCCTCTCTGCACTGTCACCTGTGTCCCAGCTGCCCCATCAGCCTGACACTCTGATAGCTCCAGCAGAGTATCATTAGCAAAGCCAAGTGCCTTCAGCACAGACTCAAAGCAGGTCAGTCTGAATGGGCGGAATATGCTGTAGGGACATGGTCACCTTCCTTTGCCTCCCTTGTGCCTGCCTAGACCCATTCCTTGTGGCATGTTTGCTTACAGTGCTTAGATTCACCTTTCCAAGGGCCTGCAGGATGTGTAGGGACACTTGTGTGGGAGAATGTTCTCCAGAGAAAGGCCTACTTGAAGAAACTCATGCCTGCTCTCATCTCCTGCCCAGACACATGCCCACATATCTGCTGTGCCTCCTGTCATGTCATGTGTGTTGAGCAAAGGCACTGAGAGATCTGTCTCTGGGGCAAACTGCAAGTACCTCAGGAGACAAGGACTCTCTTATTTGACAGCCATCACAGCAATGATCCCAGGGACCCTCACAGCTTCCCCATTCTCCTTTACTCCCCTGGCAGCCCCAAAGCACCCAGCTCAGCATCCTTCTTCCCCCCTCTCCCAGTGTGCACTGGCACCAGGACAGGTTCCTTCTGAAGGGCCAGAATCCCCAACGTGGGACCAAGACTCAGAGAAATGCTGTGACCCCTGCTCCTCATCCTGCCCAGTGATCTGCGCATCCTCAGGGTCCAGCAGGAGCAGGGGGATGGAGGGATTCTCCACACAGCTCTCCAGAGAAGAAAACACCAGGTGTGGGCTGAATGTGGGAGGCATAGACCAGGAATCTGAAGCTAAACTGAGAGCACCAGGATGAGCAGATGGGCAGCAGCAACGTGGTAGAGGGTGGTTGGTCAGCAGCGCAGAGTGGAGGTGCAAAGGAACTGGCCCAGCCCTGAACCTGCACAGCTCACCGAGCTCTTACTGCTACTGGAGAGCATTTTATTAACATGTAAATAAAACCATTCCTGCACCCTGGAGATTTGACCATTTGGATGTCACCTTCGGACCATTCTCAGTCACAGAGCCCGGCAGCCCCTGTTTCTATTGGGAAGGTACCGTGCTGCTGGAACACGTTCTAAGCACTGTAATTGCCCAATAAAACCGCGTTTCTTAACCATCCCATTGAATTTGTGCCTGTAATATGTTTGAAAGCTTTATAGCCCAGTTAATTGTGAGGCAGTAAAAGGATGGTGCATTATGGTTTTAGGAACACAAGTTGCATCTGTATTTAATGATATTAAACTGTAAGAAACCTCCACTCGAATAAAGCGATGGCTGCTCTAGCGCTTATAAAAGGGACAATTTTTGTGTTCAGCAGAGATGCTGAGCTTGCTTGCAGCAAGAGGAGGGACACCAGTGTCTGGCACAAGGACATTGCCCAACTCCTGCAGCAATTCCTCGTGCAAGGACACTGTCCAGCTCCTGCAGCCATTCCCATTCCACATGGCTGAGAGTACCCAGCCCTGTACCCCAGAAACCTGCCAGGCAATGCATGTGCCTGTTTCACACAGGCTGTAATCCCACAGTCCCCTCAGTGGTCCCTCTGAAGGGAAGGATCACCACCCCCATCCTGGCCACTAGACAGCTCCCACCTTCCCCACAGGTTCCTGCCATCACCCTGCCCATCCAGGAAACTGAGACTGGGCATCTGCCAGTGACTCTTCTCATGCCTAATGTAGATGGAGAAACTTCTCTGGGAGTGGGAACCAGAGCATGAGTATTCATGAGTGAGATGTGCTCTTTGTTTTCACCAGGAGAACACTGATTTGGGTCTGGGGAGGGTCCAAGACAGCAGGGCACTGAGAATAGCCCATGGAGCTTCTCGTGGGCTCAGTAACATCCTTACTTGGAACCTGAAAATAGTTCTTCTTTGGAATATCTCCTTTCTTCAGTCACAGGAGTATCTGGAGGAAGCTCTGGATGGATTATGGATAAAGAAGCTGAGGATCCCAGTCGGTGATGAAGAAACATCTTCTGGAGCCAACATCAGGGGACATGAGTGTATTGAGGGTCTGGGGCTGCACAGCACCTCCCATACCTCAAAAGCTTTTTCTTGTACAGGAAAGAATTTCAGCTGTGTCATGGATCCTCCTATATCATGCATCTTTGCCACAGAGAGTTCAGTTCACCAGTCAAGGCCACTGACCCAGCACAGTTCCAGGTGAGAAGGACAGGCATAGTCAGGGGCAGATGGGACCCACCAAGGAGAGCAGCAGGGGCTGTGGTAGGTGGTAGATGAGCTGTGGTCAATTCAGTGTGTCTTCCCAGGTCATTCCACCCCTCTGTACACCCCTGGGGTTGTGCTCTTCTCTGTGCATCTCATTGCCTGGACACAGAGCTACCACTGAAGCAGGAAGGCCTGAAAGATGGCTCAGGACCAGTGGTGGCCATGGACAGAGAGCTACATCCCCATGGCAAAGAACAGAAGAGAAATCCAGGAACACAAAGAGGGCTCTGGTCAGAGATATTTCTTACTTCCAAACAAAAGGAGAGCAATCCTCATCTTTTGGAGGCTCAGACATCTCTGGAGCAAGCATCAGGCTGTGGACACAAGCTCCCAGAGTCACATATCTGCTGAGGGTGACAAGACTGGCATGCCTGGCATGAGTCATGAGCTTCCTCCAAAAGGGTTTCAACAAGCAGAGGACCAAGAGCCAAGAACCAAGGTCAGGCCAAGAGACCTGACTGGATGGAAACCCCTGAGAGCACCAGCCCCTGCATTGCAAAAGCCTTGGCTCCGTCCTTTTGGTGCAAAGAGTGAATATTCAGCACCTACACAAGTGGGTAACAGGCAAGTGACAAACCTGCAGCTCCATCCACTCCATCCACACTTGTGTTTGCAAGTACATCAGCCGTGTAGAGATTAATTCAATGTGCAGGTAAGGAAGTGAGTTGCCAGTGAGTTCATTTAGAATGAGATATGCAATCAATGGAAAAATTGATACTATTAATTTTCTAATTTTCTTTTAGTAAAATGTCTTTTTGCAAGTTGAATATTATGTGGGACATAAAAGCTGAGATGCTGCAGGAATGTTCTGCTCCCAGCCAGGGAGACGTTTGTGCCTGAGAACTGTGCACGCACTCCCTCTCCACCGCTACAGTTTGCTAGCCAGACTCTAATTATACATTTATAGTTTACAGAAGTTTCAGCTAATTGCATGATGCCTCTTGGAAGCTACTGTAAGGCCCTGCTGCTGTTAATGGGGCGTTGGTTATTACTGACGTACCCTTAGCTATGGTTCAGAGAGGGTTCAGTAGATCTAATGAGAAGCACAAGCCTCAAATTTCCCTGCCTGACACTTTAACTGCATGCAGGGACATTTCCACTGATAGTACAGCCAGAAAATAGAATGGAAAATACCCCAAATTCTGGTTTCTGTCATGACTTTGGAGAGAAACTGCCCCTTTTCCAAAGTAATGTGCACTGGCCAAGCCCAGAGCTCAGCCATCAGAGGATAGTGATAGGACAGAAACTGCTCCCAAAAATGTTACACAACCCATCCCAAGAAGATTTTTCCCATGAAGCCATGGGGTGAGCCCTGGTATTTCGGGGTGTGTGCCCAATATGGGATGTACAGGAGAAAGTGAAGATGCACAGGGGCATGTGGCTTCAAGAGGATGAGGACATGGGTGCAGGCAAGGGAAAGGAATGTGGAGGAAGGATCCCAGCCCCAGCAGCCCCTACACACCTCTGCAGGATTTAGCTCAGACCATCTCTCAGCCTCTTTCTCCACTGAACTCAAAGCTCTGAGGCAGCAGGGCAGAGACCCAGTGCTCTCTGACAGCTCCCCGGTAGGAGATGGTCAGCAACACCAGATCAGATAGTTCCTTAATTGAGCTGTTAACACACGTGTTTTATTTCTGGCCTGACTCATCCTAGTGACTGTTTCTACCACCATCTCTTCTCTATGTGCTGCCCTCACCCAAATACCTGTCTCTCACCAACACTTTTCTCCCAAAGTGAGGGCTCTTGCACTGCAGGCAGGTCACCTGGTGCACCTGCCCCTCACTGCCCAGCCACCCTGCCCTTCCTGTAGCTCTTTTCTGTTCATGTCCCTCTTTGTCAACACCATGCCAAAGTGGGGATGTCACCCTTGGCAGAGCATCCAGTCACCGACTCAGAGCTGGGTATGGCCATGCACAGTACTGGACTTGGCTAAAAGCTGGACAGTTGCAGTGACGAAGTGAAGGTAATTAACAGCAACTGCTTGCTTGGAAATATGCAGTGCTGAATGTCACTTGCACAGCCCACGGTGCAGGGCCATGAGCTGGCAGCAAGGCACCTCGGAGTGTGTGAGTGGGAGGACAAATCCACGCAGGTCCTGTCGGACAGAATGGCACTGTAATGTCTTCAGTGTTTGTGGGATTAGTGATTCAGAACCTTGCTCAGAACCCATTTGTGTGTTACACACCCCCAGCCCGGGTGCTGTGGGCACACAGCAGCACGACCTGCACCCTCAGCACCTCCCAGAGAGGCAATAAAAATGGAAACTGAGTCTTGTGAAACATCACCATTGCTGTAGGCTTATCATATGAATCCCAGAAAGAGTTGCAGTGAAACATGTTCTAATGTTACATGAAAATAAAATGCATTTTAGAAAATGTTTTAAAATTTATCATGTAATTAAGCTATTATTTAATGGTCTTTCTTATTTGGATTGGAAATTCATTAGGGTCCTTATCTCACTCTATTGAAAAACATGCTCATCATATGCAGTCATTATGCATTTTCATAAACATTTGATGAACAATAATTGTGAGAAACATAAAATACTGGTTTTGTCTTTCAACTGTAACGGCCATATGGAGATGTGCTGTGCATCAGAGTCAGCAGTTGTGGCACATCCTTGTTAATAGTAAGAGCACTTACTATTTTTATTGTTTAGAGCACAAATGCACCCCTTTATGGGGGGGAAAAAGGTTTTAATCTGTAGGACCTTTGCAACTGTGATTGCTTGTGAGCTACAATTACTCAGTATTCTTGACAGCTCTCCTACAAGATCTCAAGCAGAGTAAGGCAGCACTTGGGGACATCTCAAGCCTCTCCCTCTGTACACACACACATGGTTTCCTTGGGTATGTAAAGAAAATAATTTACAAGGCAATGGAGTGAGGTCTCACCCTGGAAGCAGGGCTGCTGGAGGTCTCGTGGCTGAGCAAGCGTATCGCCCTGATGGCGGCCAAGGCATCTTTGAGACAAGTCACTGGCTTGCACAGGCACCTCATCTGCTTGTGGTCACCAAGAGGAGGATGGAGCCATTCCCTTGGCCTCCCCTCCCTTCAGCTGCCTTTTGTTCATTCTTGCTCCCTGGCTGCCATGGAAAGGACCATGGGGCTGCCCTGAGGAGAGGAGGTTTGGTCAGAGTGGGCAGTAACCACCATGCAGCAAGGCTCATGCACAGGTAGGTTGGTCAGGAATGGTTGTCAGCAGCAGGAGAGACGGCTGGTTCTGGTCCGTGCTGGCAGCAGGTTCAGCTCAGGGTTGCTCAGGCTGAGCAAACCCACAGATATTTCCAGCTCCAGCATGAGAGGCTGAATGAAACCACTCCAGTTCTTCCACTCCCCTGTGGCAGTTCAACTCCCACTGCCTCAGGAGATCCCAGCCCAAAGAGAGGAGCCAGGACACTGCTGTGCTGCTCACAGCACAGTCCCCTTGGGCTGCAATCTTACTGCAAGCCTGGGGCACGGAGCTGGGAGCCTTGCCCAGCAGGTTCCTCTGGCAGCAGTTCCTGCACCTGCTGTCTGCAGAAGAATTTGAAAAGAAACACCTCAGACCACAGTCATGCCTTGAAAATGCCCAGAACACCCCAGAACGTGAAGCAGAGCAGTTTTGTCTAGGGAACAAATGGTTCTGTACCGAAGACCAGCCTGGACTCAATTCCTCCACTCAATTCCTAATCTGAGGAGGGATATAATTTGCACCAGAACAGCTCCACAAATCACAGAAGAATGTGCCACCTCCTGTTCCCCCTCCCAACAAAACATCCAGATCTCCTGCCCAAAGAAGGCTCGGGAGCATTAAACGACCCATCAGGAGTCAGAGGCTGCTGCAAGAGTGGGCAGGACAGCCTGCAAAGTCTGGAGATGAATATACCGGGACTTGGATGCATCTCTCTCACTGTGCACCTCCCAGGGCAGGACACAGATTCAGACAAAACAGCGCAGAGTCCCGGGCCAGTGTCGGCCCCAAGTGGATTTATGGCTTCCTGCACTCGTAAATGTCGGCACCGCCGGTGATGGATGGGAGAGCAGGGAAGCGCTCCCCTCCCCCGCTTTGGGAGATTTCCTTATTTTTTTCTGATCTTTTACAACAGCCATAAACCAGCTGCTGAGTAGTGACAGGTCTTAAAACTTTAGGCAAAAGCTGTTGAAATCAGCTTTAAGTGCTAAGCTTCTCCCAAAGAAGAGCAGCTTAGTTTTTCCTTTTTGAGGTCATATATGTGATGTGTGGCCCTCTGAACCACTGTGGTTCCACGAGCAGGACGGCGCAGGCCTCATAGCCCGCTGGGTCAGGGACCAGCCCTGCCCTCCCTGGTGGCATAAGCATCAGATGTCCCCAGACAGGTCCACGCTGTGGCCGCAGGGCCCACAATGCCCACACTGTGCCAGACAAACGGCAGAGCCCGCTCTCCTCTCAGACTCTGGGAGAGATGTGAGGGGCAGGAAAGCATATAATGATGGGCATCACCACCTCTCCCATCAGGGCAGTCTCCTCCATCCCTCTGGGCTTGTACAATCCCCACGGAGACAGCCTGTTTCTTCCCAGCCTTGATCTGGTGGTCTCAGATGATGGATACAACAAACAAGGACATGGATTGAAAAAGGTTGTGCTGGGGGAACCTTCTCACCAGGACAACCCTCACTTCCCTGAAGACATGATCAGACTGGTGGTGATTGTTTTTTTGTAGCAAGTGTGCTACTGCAATCATATTCGCTCACATGTTCATTAAGTATCAAATGCAGAGCCCACAAAATTGCAGAAAAATTTGCTTCCCTGCAAAATCCCTGTGTGGGCCATCTGTCCCACATCGAGGCTGAGCACGTTCCCTCCCTGCTGCTGTTCCTCTCAGGAAGAGAAGTTAGTGAAGATTTATCATAGCACTAAACCTCAAATTGAGCACATTTGAAAGAAGAAGAATTTATTCATCAAAAATACAGCTTCATTTTATCTGCAATTATTCTCAAGTTAAGGTTCCATTCAGCAAGCATTTAGCTGGATAAACAGCAAATTTTACCTCTGAACAATCTCATTTTGACATTCCATCACACAAACAAATGCAGAAGGACACAGCCTACCCAAAGATCATTGGGAAAGTTCTCTGGATACTTTTTCTCTTCCAAAGTGCTAGTCTGGGGTGGTAGGGTGGGGGTAGTTCTTCAATTCCTGACATTGACCACTATGGAAGGGCCAGCTGGACATCCTGTGGGGTAGAGCAATCACCAACATTGGGGGTCATTGGTTTTGACATTAAAAGAAAGAGAATATCCAAAAAAAGGCAAGTGGCTACACAACCGAACAAACTCATGGGGATGTTTTACCACCAGCAACAGTCCTTGGGGAGAGCATCCTAAGGAAAAAATCAGAACAGTTGGACTGGAAAGTTACTAAAAGAGAGTATATGAGATGCACAGCAGCTAAACATCCTGCTGCAGGGGAACAACAGGACAACAGTAAAAGACCAATATTGCTGGATCAGGAGCACTTTAGTGTCCTGAAAATCAAAAAGGAATACTATAAAACTCGGAATGAGGGTACAAGGATGAGCATAAAGTGAAACTCAAGTGCATGGGGTAGAACAAGAAAGGGTAAAGAGCAGAGAGAGTTACAGCCAGTAAGGGGCATAAAAGGAAACAAAAGAAGTTCCAGAAACACACTAGAAGTGCAATGAAGGGAAAAAAAGATTCAGTTTTCCCATTTTGTGATGGAAAAAGGAACAAAAGTGGTCATACAGAGATGTAAACAGTGAATTCCTCACCACAGTTGCAAGTACAAGGTTGTAACCAATGCCTAGAGCAATCACCAGTAGCCAGGGGATGGAACTGAGGTCAGTGTATGGGAGGAAGCAGGGACAGGAGGCCAAGATAAGCTCTATGAATATGAGCAGTCAGGGGACAAGAAAAATCATCCTGGAAAATGTAAGCAATCTTTGAAGAGTTAGCAGCAGTTTGTGACAAATTTTGAAGGCTTAAAGGATCCTGGGGAAGTGTAGAAATTTATCTATGAAAAATAAAAATAAATAAATAAAGGAAATTTAGAGTTTGGGGAGTTACAGATCAGGCAGACTGGCTTCAGTTACTTAAAAAAAAATTTGGAACAAACTATTGAACAGTCCATTTGTAAACACCTAGAGGAAAATAATGTAAAAAATAAAGGACAAAAATCAGCCAACACAGTTTTACTGGGAACAAATGATGTCAGGGTGATCTAATTTCCTTTTCTGCCAGGGTATTTGGTCTAGTGAAGGAAGACGCAACAGTGGATATTAGACAAATCCTCTGGTGCTCTCCTGTGCAGCATTGCCATAAACAGGCAAGGAAATACAATCCGAGTGAAAATGTGGGAGAGGAGTAAAACTGATAGCAAGCAAATGCTCAAAGCAAAGCAGGTGGACTGAGAGCTCGGGATTAGGGGACTGGCAGGTCTGTCCAGGGTGGGCTGGACACCTTTATTTCCTACAGCACAGCTGGTGGGCATGTCAAAATGCAGGGGTGACACCTCTGTGGAACTCCAAAGTCATTAGGGACCCCCAACCCCTGACAGACAGTGGTGCCAAGTTTCCCTGGGTAAGGAGGGTTTTCATAATAAAATAGTGCAGAAAACCAAAATGACACCATCTCAGAGTTCACCATCATGTACAGACCCTTGGCCTGGAGAGGCTTGACAGTTTGGATTGGTAATAAGGTATGATGCTGCAATGTTCCTTTGGATGGGCAAAAAAAAAAAAAAAAAGCAAGAAAAAAGATGGTTTTTATTTTTAGAAGTCTTAGCAGCCAAATTGTTGTCAGGCTGTCTGTGCTCTGCTGAGCAACATACAGTGCTGAGCACAGCCAAGAAGAGTTTTTGCAGAGAGCAAAATGTGACAATAAAATCAGGTTTTATCAGAATCCCAGCACCTTTCATGGGAAAAAAAAAAGCCAAATTGTGTATTGTTTATCATCTTTTTTTGTTATCCAGTTATGTTACCACGATCCAGTTATGGCTGAAGAAATATAGCACTGGGCCTGGGCCTGAACTGCTCTTTTCTGTTGGAACATGCCACATTTCCCTTTGGTGTCCTCTGGTGATGATGGGCAGTTAAATGAGGTCTGCAACTTTGGTTCTCTTCCATCTCCCATCACAACCCTGTTTGTCCTTTCATTGCTGTCCATCCTCTGCAACTAGAGATACTTCCACAAGAAAGCAAAACCAGATTCTTATTTCTCTTTGTTTTCCGGTCTTAGACATTTGCCCATCTTTCCAGGGTTCAACACTCTCATTACAGACTCACAGAACCAGTGAGGTTCTGGAACATCTGGAGATGGTCCAGTGCAATACCCTGGTCAGGCAGGGTCACTTAAAGCTGGATTCTCTGGACCATATCCCATGGGCTTTTGGATATCTCCAAGGATGGAGAGCACTGTTTCTGTCACAATGAGGTCCAGCATTTTAATTATCTTCACACTCTTCCTTGGACTCGGTCCAGTAAGCCAAAATCTGTCTTGTACTGGGGAACCCCCAGCTGGATTGAACACTCCAGATGCCACCACACTTGTTCTTTAAAATAAAACTGGTTTTCCAGTAATTCTTGCACTAGAAAGCCAGGCTGTGGGACCTGTGACTGTCCTGGAGAGATGCTCACAGCCACAGTTGTACCCACCTTTTCCCAGATTGGCAGATTGGCACGCTGCAGTGTGGCCAGAGGGACTCTGGAGTGTGGCAAAGGGCAGTGCCCTCAGTCTGGGCCAGCCAAAGGGTGGTCCTGGGAGAACCAGGAGGGAGCAGGACTGTGAGGCATTGACTGTGAGGCATTTGATGAGCCTTTCTTCTTGACACCAACACCCAGGCAGGGCCCAAGGGGAATCTCTTACCTCAGATTCCTTATAAATGCCAAGTCAGAGTGTGATGGATGGGCTGGAAGCTCTTCCCAGGATGGTCTCCGCAGCAGATCCAGGAGCAGCAATAAAATGCCATTGCCACTTGGGTCGGGATGAGGCACAGGGAGGACAGCCTGGCAAGGAGCCTTTTTGGGGAGCCCTGCATCAGTCAGGCACCCCTGGGCCACAGCAGGGACAGGGCTGATAGCCTACCTTGGTCTTTCTGAGCACTGCTCCGTGCACCCACCCCTTCCTTCTTCCCACCCTCTGGACATGCGTGTACCCCAATAAACTCACCTCCCCCCACCAAACACCCCTCACACATGCACTGCCACAGATACAACCCATGCACTGTGTGTGCACAGCCCTGCAGGGCTCACTCCTGCACCCCAACACCCCCACAGGTTCATCCCACACGTGCAGTGGCACTGGTGGAGCTGGATGGCCACGCACATGGGAGGAAGGTTTGTTCAGAGCACTGCCATGCCCCGTGGCATGTGAACAGGGGTGTCCCCAACCCACCTGCCACCTGCCAGCACCCTTCAGGAGCCCCAGTGAGGGCAGAGCAGGGGAGGAATAGACACAGCCACCCGAGGGCAGTCTGGCACCTCAGTCCCACCCACCTGGGACACCTGTCTTAGGGCTCCTTGGGGACCTTGTCAAATCCTAGACACCTTGCAAATCCCACCCATACTATGGGAGGGCTGAACACCCCTGTCCCCTGTGCACCCCACTGCCCGTGGACCCCGGGCACCAGCTGGAGGGTGGACACATGGACATCTTGGCTAGATAACAGCTGGAGCACGGATAACTTGAGCTCACAAGAGAAAGGAAGGATCCCCAGAGCTGTACCGACAGAGGGGTAGGGGGGGGCCAGAGGTTGAAGGTGCTTGAGGGTCTGCGGCGCGATAAATTCGCAGGAGTAGCCTCTTTTAGAGCGGTTCAGACCCCGCGCTGGGGATGGAGAAAGCGGAGCGGAAATCAGGGCGAGGCCCTGCGTGTGGCTCTCCGCGGGTCCCGGCGAGCGAGGCCCCTCAGCCCGCGGTGCCGGCGGGCAGGGCCGCATCGGGGTCCCGGCCCGGGCGGGGCCGCAGCGACACCGAGCGGCGGAGAGGGGACACTGCCCCGACCGCATCCCCACCCGCCCCTCACAGAGTCGGGGCCGGTTCAGGCTGTAAGGGACATTTAAAGGCCATCCAGTCCCACCCCCTGCCCATAAGGGACATTTAAAGGCCATCCAGTCCCACCCCCTGCCATGGGCAGGGACACCTTCCACCAGCCCAGGTTGCTCCAAGCCCCGTCCAACCTGGCCTTGGACATTCCCAGGGATCCAGGGGCAGCCACAGCTTCTCTGGGCAACCTGTGCCAGGGCCTGCCCACCCTCCCAGGGAACAATTCCTTCGCAATATCCCATCTAACCCTGCCCTCTGTCAGTCAGAAGCCACTCCTTCTTGTTCTGTCCCTCCATCCCTTGTCCCCAGTCCCTCTCCAGCTCTCCTGGAGCCCCTTTAGGCCCTGCAAGGGGCTCTCAGGCCTCTCTGGATCCTTCTCTTCTCCAGGTGAACCCCCCTCCAGCTGTCCCAGCCTGGCTCCAGAGCAGAGGGGCTCCAGCCCTGGGAGCACCTTCATGGGCTCATCTGAACTCACTCCAACAGGTCCAGCAGCACACAACCTCACACCAAGCCGCATCCAACCCCAGCACATTCTGCTCCCCATCTGCCCCCTTAGCACTGGGCCAGGATCCACGGTCATCACCATGTACTCCCCAAAAAACACACCAAGTTGCGTTGCTGTCTCAGGTGGGTGATGTAACTCAAGGCAGGCCAGATGCATCTACTGAGGATCATCACATCTGCATCACAGTGCTTTGACTGTCTCTGCTCCATAACACAGGTGTATCCACGTCCTAAGGGATGAGAAACCCCTTCCTGACGATACAGGGGTCCTGGTGTGTCCTCAGTCTCTGATCATCCTCTTGACAGCAGAACATATTCAGCAAAGCAGGGACAAGAGACCTGCACAGGCAGGTTGTTGGAGCTTTCCTTCTGTTTCTGGGTAAGAAAAATAAATCTGTTCTCTCCAAAATCCAAGGGAAAGGAGGTGCCACAGTGCTCCCTGGAGGGAAGGAGAGGAGAGCAATCCCGCATCGCATTTGGTGGTGACTTCTCCAAACTTACATAGGAGCAAGTTCATCACTCATCTTCAACCTGCTTTTTTTCACCTTGAATTAGCTGCGTTTCTCTTAACAGAAAAAAGAAACAAACCATAAAGACATATTTTTCATAATGCAAAAAAGGTTTAAATCCTTGAGATTACTCAGATCCAATCTCCTTGTACAGCTACTCCTCCACAGGTGAATTTGGTCAGCCCTTGGCCTCAGCATTTGGGAGCTTCCTAAAGGAGTGACTCGTGGGGTCCCCATGGATTTCTTTGGGGTTCCTTCTGCTGCAGAGGAACTCAAGATGCAGCACAGCCCACGAAAGTCCTTCTGCAGAGCTCCTCAAGCCTTGCAGGGACAGTCTGACATCCTCCTGACAAGGCCTGAAAGAATTCAGAGGAGACAGGTGAATTCTGTCTCACCTGTCTCCAGTATGCCCCTTGTTAAAAGCAACCTCGTGCACACCAGCCAGCCAGCAATGCATGGACACGGAGTTGAGGTTTGCTCTTGATTTCCAGTAACCAGAGCTTGCAGTAAGATCCCAGCTCCTCATTTCCATCAAGTGGTTTATCTGGGCTGTGTCAGGGTTGTTCTGGTGCAACCATGGATGTGCAGTGTCTGCTGTGGACAAGCAGCAAGAGGGTCAAAACCTCTGAGCCACCTCTGGGAGTGCGATGGGGTGATGGGACAACCATTCCCACAGGATGCAACGCCACTTCAGTGTCTGCTTCTGGAATATCCACAGCTCCAGAGTTAAGAAAAAACTTGGGTAAGCCCAGAGAAAGTCATGTGGTGGTGTTAACATCACCCCTTACACTGGCAGAGCCTGACCTGGCTGGAGCAAAGCCATAGGGCAGCTCTCAAAAGCACAGAGGCAAAAATGTCAGCACAAGGAACAACCTTTGCTGGGTCTATCTGGCAAGTCCCACATATATTCTGTCCAACTTTATCCTTTAGGCTGGAAATTTTCCATCCTGGAGTCTTTTTCTTTCCAAGTTCCAATGCAAGGTGTCACAGCTGGAGGGACAAAAATTGCTGGAGCTGGGGCAGCCAAACACCCTGAGCTCAGCTGGGGGACACTGCCCTTCGCTGGAGAGGCAGATGAGCTTTTGAAGAGCAAGCTCACTTTTCCAGCTGTATCAGCAGCTGTAATGAGAGAAAATTACTTTAGCCTGCATGAATAAAAAAAAATCCGTCACTCCAGTGGAAAGCTGTCACATCACCAGCTTGTGGAACAGGGACTTGGAGTGTTGCCTTCCCCTGTCCCCAGGAAAATCTGTGGAAATTTGGCCGGTGATGTTGAAAAACTATTTGAGTTCTCATACACTTAGGGTGCAAGTTGTGGTCGCAGCTGCCAGTGCTGTTATACCAGGCCTACTGTCCCCTGGTCATCCCCTGTGGAGCACTCTGCAGAGTTCTGGGGTGGACTCTGTCCTGGGCTCTCTACCGTCCTGCAGTCCTGGAGTGTCTGTCATGGCTGTGGGACAGCAGGAATGGGGCTCAGCAATGGCAGAGCTGGGAGGGCCTCTGGCATCTCTAGATGAGCCTACCCATGGAGGAGCATTAGATTCAGTCATGGCTCCCTTGATATTTCTTTGGGCAAGGAATTAAAAGATTACATGTAAAACCAAAAGAAACTTTGAATGTGCAAAATGAAGCCCCACAACCACCAAAGTGAAAGATGGGATTCAGCCTTCAAAAAATAGGGTACAAATGGTGAAAAAAATATGAGTAGTTCAGCATGGATCTGCAGCCCATGCAGTGAGAAAGGATATGTGGGCTTGGATGTGGAGTTCAGGGATCTTTGAGCAACCAATGGACCTGTGACTCCTCCAGGATCCATGGCAGGGGCTGGCTGGGATCACAGGGCAGAGCCTGCAGGGAAGATGGAGGCGGATGGGAGACGGGGTGGATATGGAGCCTGGACAGGAGCAGATGGAGAGGGAGAGCAGTGTCCAGCTGATCTGTCAGATGACGGATGGTTTGCATGCTGGCCGAGGAGGGAGACATGGCCACCACTGGTAGCCAACAACTTCAGTCTCTCTTCCCTTTTTCTCCTTAATTTGTCCCCAGAAGGCCCCTGACTCCCCCTTGTCAGGCTGTGCTCCTCTGTCACAGAGGTCATGGTGCTGGTGGATGGATGGGGGACCACAGGACCCTCACATACCCCCTCTCCATCTTCAGGACCTGGCAAGACACTTGCTCCTGACAGAGGAACCTGAGCTTGGAGAAAAGTAAACACAGAAAAATAAATCAATTTTTAATTCTATCTTCCATTTTTCTTTCTCTTTGCAGCCTTTTTGGGACCTTCAGTCATCAGGCCCTTTCCCTGAGTGCTCTCTCTTTGGGAGCATAGCTCAGGGCTTCCCTGGAGCAGGAGAATAAGGGGAAAGCATGAAGCTTCCCTCAAAGTATTTGTCTGTGGAAAAGAAGAAGGTAGGAAAACAAAACAAAAATAAAGAAATAAAGAAATAGAGAAACAAAGAAATAAAGAGAACATCTTTTCCCCTTCCCTCTGGACACCTCAGGAGCACAAGGGAAAAAGGAACATTTTTCCTTTGGCTGGAAGAGAAATCCAAGTGCCACTCAGTGCTACCTGCTCGCAATTAAATACAGGGAAAGTTAAGAAGCAAAACTAAGTGACGCTTTGAAAAAGACAAGTATCAATTGGCTGCTATGAGCTGAGAATAGACCTGAACAAGCCTGAAACCCTCGTCCAGCCAGGAGCCATCTCTGGAAGTGGCCATCCAGGCTCTGCAACCAATGGGGCTCTGCTGGAGCTGCAGCAACCCTTGAGTCAATCAGATTTTGCTATGAGATATCTCTGCTTCCTCAGACTCCGCAATTAAGAGCCTATTCTTAGAGAAATGAGCCATCACATTAATCAATAAGGAGCAGGCAGGTCCTCAAGGGTAAGGGGGGTTGGAGTTGATCGGCTACAGCGTCAGGAGTGCTGCTGAGCCCCAGTCCCATGATGTCTGGCTCCCAGTTCCTGCAGGGACCCTTGCCCTCAGCTCGCTGGGGTCCCACATGGCACCTGGGGATCTTCAGCTCCATTGGCCTTTCCAGGCGATGCTTCTTGCAGGCAAGGTGCAAAAATGAGTAGAGGGGCTCCTCAGTAACATCACCTGGGACGAAGCTGAAGGTTTGGGGGATGCTTCTGGCCAGCTGTACTCGGAGGCCACTGGCCCTGGAGGACTCCCTGGTTCAGATCTCAGCAGCAGCTCTTGATGGGGGCAGGAGGGCCACAGCCAGCTCCCTCACCAACATGCTCCCTCTGTCCCTGCCAGGGCTGGCCCTTTCTGCTTCCCACCCATCTCCTGGGGACACGCACCCCCGCTCCTCCTGGGAAGCAGAGCCAAGCAGCTCCTTCCCCGCTGCTTTCCCAGGAATGTTCCCCTAGCACGAGGTGTTTAAATCATTTACAAAGGGCTAAAATAGACTTGGTTCCCTTCCAAATGCTCTGACATAACATACAGGCTCCGTAAACAACTCACCCGCCAAGGGAGACAGCCTGGAAAAAAGGCTTTTTATGTCCATTCCCCAGGCCACACTTACACAGAAACCTTCTGGTGTGATCCTTTCTCAGCCGCAAGAGCAGCAGAATTTGTTCAGGTCTTTGCTGATCTTCCTTTTCCACAAGGCATACTTACAGACATCTCATATGACTCCCTTCTGCCAGGGAATAAAAAACCAGAAGGACCCTCTGCAAAAAAAATTAATTAGTTGATATGAGAAGTCTGATGTGCCTTTCCCTGTCTTGAATATTTCCTAGATTCCCTTTCAGGGAAAACTTTCCCACTATTTTAATAGCACTGACCTTTATGGAGACAGGAATTCACCTGGGTATTTTCTCATGGCTGTTGAGCCATGCCAGACCCAGGAACTCACAGGTGGAATCAAGAGGACATTTATTTCTTAGGCTGCAAATGATTCACCAAAAATCATTGGGATGCAAGTGGAAAGTGCCAGGGATCAGAACCCAGCCCAGCTTTCAAAATCTGGATGACACTGGGAGAGCAAGCTCTGAGGTGGCTGGGAGATCAGCTGCCAGAGGAGCCATCCAGCCTCCCTTTCTTCTGCAGGGTCTGTGGCAGCTCTGAGCTGCTCTCCCTGGTGCCCCCAACCCACAAAGAACACCCCAAGAGCTGGAGCTCTCATCCTGTGACTCCCGGGGTGACCAGCAAGTCCTCAAAACTCCCTGCTCTGATCCCAAGGAGGCAGGACACAGGGTGCTGCAGCCTCACCTGCTGGCGCCATGCCACCCCAAACCCTATAGCAGCAGCTTAACCTCCTGGGGCCTCTGCCACCTCAGGTGGAAAGGGAAGGACATAGTTCCATCCTGGCTGTGGGAGGGCAGGCTGGCTCCTCCACCACACTTTGAGAGTTTTGTACTGTGGCACAAGCCAGAGACATCCCTGAGAGGGTGACAGGGAGGAGTTAGATAACCAACTCATCATCCAAACACACTCCATTGTAGGGCTGGGAGCTCTTGTCACCCCACAGGGATTTATTCCCTCAGAGTGGGCATCAATGGGTCCGGGGTTCTCCCTGAAGAGTTGCACAGCAGGAGATGAAGCATCTCGCGAAGAAAAAGAACTCTCAACCAGATGGGGAGCCACAGGCAGCTGCAATTTGGGAAGTGCCATCCTCATGTCCACCTTCTCTTGGGTTTTACCAGTGGGTCCACATCAGATTCTGACCCATCCAGCTCCTGCCACACCATCTCCTCCTGCTCCAAGGAGCCAAATGAGGATCCACCCGGTTCCCCACATCGACAGGGTGTAGATGCCCCTCACAGCCTGGCCTAGGGTGTAAGCAATTTGGTAGAGCTGAAGTGCTGGTGCTCGACACGAGTCCAGCGTATGACCAGTGTGAGGAATATCCCAAAGAAGGACCTGAATCAGCACTCTCCAGGGAAACCTCAGAGGAGGGATGCTGGGAGCATGGTGTGACTGGTGCAGTGTGGATTGCTGGAGCACGCAGGGCTGGAGGGCTGGCAGAGCTATGGGATGGCAAGGACAGAGCCCCAGTCCCGAGGACGGGGCAGGATTACCCCTACCTCAGCACTGGGCTGGAGGAAGAAGACAGTGAGGGTCCATAGCACCACCAACAGACTCCAGGTCCTGGGCCCATGCCTGCTTTTGCTGAAAGGCAGGAAGAGCGATCATCCCACAACTTTCACTCCCAGATGCTGTGAGCAGCTGCCATTGCTCCTTGCCATCTCTTATTTTTGTGGTGGCAAAAAAGCCTCTGCCCAGCGCCAGCCCATGAAATATGCATGGCATGGCCTCCCCTCTGAACTGCCATCTCCTCCTGTGCCAAATTCCCTTCTCACCCATTTGTCTCACATCCAAAAATGCTTCTTCACATCTTATGGCTTCTCAAGTCACACATAACCACATCTCTTAGATTTATTCTCATCACTGCTGTGGCCCAGAGTGCCCATGGAAGGACTCAGATGCATGTTATTCAGCCTGGGGCATGTTCCCTGTGTGGGAAACAGCAGCACAGTTGTGCTCGTGGTGTGTGTTCCAGCCACGGGCTGCAGGCACAGTGACAGCGGGAGCAAGCCCTGAGTGTGCACCCTCTGTGCCTGCAGCATCTGCCTGGGCATGGCAGGAAAGGGGGCAGTGCCCTGAGGGCATAACGTCACAGTCGAGGGGGATCAGGAGCGGGGGGTCAGTGCTCTGCAAGGCCACAGTGCAGTGACCCAGGGGGAACCTTGGCATGGTCCCCACAGCAGACTGGAGAATCCTTTATTGGTCTCCCTACCATCAACAGAGCTGCTAGCTCAGGGATTTCCTCTGCTTTGGGTACCACCATCATATTTCACTTTCACCAAGAAATGGCTTTTTTACATTTCATCTCTGCATTTGAATCTGAGACTACAGTTTCTCCAGAAATTCAGACCTGGTTTTGCACCACAAAGCCCCAGTCCCAGCCGGATGTTTGGGGCTGCAGCTCTGCTGGCACAGCAGGCAGCGCTTGGAAGCTTTCCCTGCTAAGACCAGGCAAGTATTTCCCAGGGAAGACTGGTGCCATAAGAGCCTTTGAAGGGAATTTTCTCTGTGGCACTTGGCTGAGAAATGAGGTTTGAACTACAGCCCAAGACTTCACGTGCGTAGCCTCATCACAGTGAGTGGAACTTCAAGTGATTTTTTTTTACTCTAAATGGCACACAACAGTTAACACAGCACAGGAAATGTTTTGAAGCAAGTGGATGCTTTTCCAGAGCTTTGTACCCAGCTCTGTCAGGGGCAATGCCACTGTCTGGCTATCACCCTGGAAGGACAAGTTGTTCCCAAAGAAAAGCTTGTAAATGAGCTCAGGGAACCCCCCCGTGGTTTCACTGCAATGTCAGTACTGTGGTGGGCAGGAAAAACAGTAGCAGGAACTAATTTTCCCAGCTCCTGCCTGCGCTGAGCATTCCCAGCACGAGATGTCACTGAGGAGCTGGATTTGGGCAACTCTGCATCAGCCTGGAGCCGCTGAAAACAGGGACTGGAGAGGTGGCCAAGGAGTAGGGACACAGAAAGAGGACGTGGGCACAGAGAAGGGACGAGGGCACGGAGAAGGGAAGAGGGCAAGGAGAAGGGACATGGGCACAGAGAAAGGGTGCAACTGTAATGCTGTTGTGAAACAATCCTGTGAAAAGGAAGGGAGGTATCTGCTCTCTGCTCTCCCATGCCGAGCCGGGAGTGTTTCTGGCTTCGGGGTGTCAGGGAGGTGCTAGGTGATCTCCGGAGCTCAGCATTGGGTGTGCCGGGGAGGAACAGCTCAGGGAAACGCCTGCCAGGAACACGGCGGGGACTCAGCCTGCCAGGGAAGATCCCGAGGCCCTGCCAGTCCTCTCTGAAGCTCAGCAGTGCAGATAAAACCAAACAGCCCCAGCCCACATCAAGGGAGCCAGCCTGCTGCCTCAAGAACCCCCAGCACCCCAGCACCCACAAACCCAGACCAAATGAGTGTGGATTCAGCTGCAACCCCCAAATTGTTCATGCACAGACCAGGAGAAGTAAGTGCAGGGGTTCAAAACACCTCTCTCATGACAGGTCCCCCAGGTCTGGGATCCCCTCCCCAACGGTCACCCAGCTCCGTGGGCTGGACATGCCACAGCCTGGCCCAAGGTTGGCCATGAGGGGACAGGGTCCCTTTGGGGCATCATTTGGCCCTCCCTAGGGCTGCTCTGGCCCTGCAGGGTTGGCCCCGGTTCTTCCCCATGTCCCTTCCAGGAACCACTCCAAGGCTCCCTTAGGACTTTCATCACTCTCCAAGGGCTCCTCCAAGGGCATAGGGCTCTCTTTGCCCCACTCCCAGCACTGTTCCAAGGAAGAGGCTTCCCTTCAGCCCCAGCTCAGGGCTCCCCTCGAGCTGCACCCTCCCCTCCAGGCCCTTCCGGGAAGGGATGTGTACCCGGGACAGGCTGAGCCAAGAGGATGGTTGGGGCTGGGGGCTGCGGGAGAGGGGTGCACTGGGCAGGGTGGCTCCAGCCCTGGTCCTGGTCCCGGCCCCGGTGCTGGTCTCGGTGACGGCGCCAGTTCTGGTCCCTCTTCCGGACCCGGTTCGTATCCCAGACTCGGTCTCGGTCTCGGTCTCGGTCTCGGTCTCGGTCTCGGTCCCAGTCCTGGTCCCGATCCCAGTCCCAGTCCCTGTCCCAGTGCCAGTCTCGGTGCCGGTCCCATTCCCATTCCTAGTCCCAGTGCCGGTGCTGCTCCCGGTTCCAATGCTGGTCTCGGTGCCGGTTCCATTTCCATTCCCGCCGCCGATCCTGGTGCCTATCCCAGAATCAGTCGCAGTCCCGGTCCCCGTCGCCGTCCCAGTGCCGGTGCCGGGGCAGTGCCGGGGCGCAGCAGAGCCAGAGCCAGAGCCAGAGCCAGAGCCAGAGCCGGAGCCAGAGCCGGGGCCGGGGCCAGGGCCGGGGCCGGGGCCGGGGCCGGGGGCGGGGCAGAGCGGGGCGGTGGCGGCGGGAGCCCCGGGGGCGGTGCCGGGCGGGCCGTACTTAAGGCGGGGACGGGCGGGTGCCCCGCCGTGCCCATGGCTCTGCCGAGCGCGGCCCGGGCGCTCCGCGCCGCCCTCCGCCTGGGCGAGCCCTCCCGCCGCCCCCGCTCCGCTCCCGCCGCCGCCCCCCGCGGGGCTGCCCCGCCGGCGGGCAGGGGACCCCGGCCGGGGCCGCCCCCTCCTCCGCGGGGCGCGGAGCGGCACCCGCCGCTCCCCGCCGTGGATTTCGGGGACCCACGCGAAGCGTTCCGCAGCAAGAGCAGCGCGGAGCTGCTGCGGGGGCTGGTGGTGCTGGGGCTGTGCGCCGTGGAGCCGCTGGTGCAGCACAACCGGGAGGTGGGTGGCGGGGGGGGCTGGCTGGGGGGGTCTGGAGGCTTGATCTGGGGAGTGTTTGTCCGCGGCTGGTGGGGGGGCTGCCGGCTCTGGACCGGCGGAGCTCTCTCTCCGGGGCCGCCCGCTCTGGGAGGAGTCAGTACATTTCTGGGGGGATCTTGCTGCAGGGAGTCCCTTTTTGGGGGTGTGAGTCGCGCGATGGGGACTGCCCTTTCCGGAGATGCCCGGGCTGGGATTTCTCTCGCTCCGGGGGTGCCTGCTCTAAAGGAGTGTCGGTCTTGGGCCGGGGGTCTTTCGCTCCGGGGGGGTGCCTGTTTCGGAGGATGCCGGTGTGAGCCGGGGGGCTCACTCCAGGAGGTGCCCGTTTCGGTGGGTTTCGGTTCCGGACCAAAAGGGTTTTCGCTATGGGGGTGACTGTTTTGGAGGATGCCAGACTCAGGCCGGCTGAGCTCTCGCTCCGGGGGTACCCATTTTGGGGGGTGCCGGGATCCTGGGCCAGGGGGCCCCGCTCCAGCGCAGGGGGAGGGGTGTACCCGTTTCGGGGTGTGCCGGTCCTGAACCGGGGCCTCTCGTCCTGGTAGAGCTTAAATCGGGAGGCGTCAGTCCCCTTCCGGGGGGACTCTCCGTCCCAGGGGTGCGCGGGCTTGGGGTATCTCGGTCGGGACGGTGCCCGTTTTGGGGGATGCCGGGGGGGCTCTCCCTCTGGGGGAAGGGAGTGCCCGCTCCGGGGGTGCTGAGCCGCCGCTGTCCCGCAGCTGCTGCAGCTGTGCCAGCGCGTGCTGGGGCAGGCGCTGTTCGAGCGGCTGATGAAGATGACGTTCTACGGGCAGTTCGTGGCCGGAGAGGACCAGGAGGCCATCAAGCCTCTCCTGCGGCGGAACCAGGCGTTCGGCGTGGGCGCGGTGCTGGATTACAGCGTGGAGGAGGATCTGCGGGAGCGCCGGGACGAGCGGTGAGTGCGGGGCTGGACCGGGCTCCCATTGGCTGTGCCCGCCCGTCCCCCCGCTCCCATTGGCTGTGCCCGCCCGTCCCCCCGCTCCCATTGGCTGTGCCCGCCCGTCCCCCCGCTCCCATTGGCTGTGCCCGCCCGTCCCCCCGCTCCCATTGGCTGGACGCGGGGCGGTGCACGCGTCATGGCCCCGCCCCCGCCTGCCCCGAAGGCGGGGGCCTGTGATCCCCACAGCGTGTGTTCCTGCTCCAACCCCTCTGCACACACCGGGTGTTGCCCCCCCAGCTGCTGCGCCCCCTCTGTCCCCCGTCTATGGGTCTGCACACACCGGGGTCCTGCCTCCGCTCCGCAGTGCCATACCCCTCTAAACCCTCCTAGTGGGTTTACCACCTCTATCCCCCGTCTCCTCTGGGGTGCTGGACCCCCCATTCCATCTTCGCCTTGGGCTGCTACCAACCATGTCCCACTTTTTCTTTGCCCCAGTGGGGTGTTGTGTCCCCATCCCACCCCACCGCTCTGCACACACTGCGTTGCTGCCATCCCTGAAGTCTCCCCTCTCCCCCACACTGGGGTGCTGCTCCCCATTCCTGCCCCCTTCATCCCTCACCATACAAACACTGGCGTGTGCCACCCCACATTTTCGTGGACTCGATGATCTTGGACCTCTTTTCCAACCTTAACAATTCCATGATTTACGCTCCCCCACCGTTTTTCCAACCCGCTCAAACTAGGGTGGTGCCACTCTTTTCTCACTGCTCCCCCACGGTGCTGGGCAACCTTCCCTGCCTCCTGCCCTCTGCCAACAGCGGGCACCAACCCAAAGCTGCCGGTAACTTTCCATTATTCGGGCTCCAGTTCCGGGCAGCTCCGCTCTCTGGATCGATCTGGCCGGCACCTCACGGTCACGGGGGTGGGCGGTGTCTGCCCACCCACGACAAGAGGCCAGAGGCCACAGGCTGGAGAAGCTCCGTCCCCCTGCAAGACTGCACAGCCCTGTCCCTGCTCGCGGATGGGGACACTGTCCGGTGTCACGCCCTTGTCACATGCTTGTTACGTGGTGATAAAAACAGCGGACACGGCTTTTTGGGGTGGTTTGTGAGAGCGTGTCAGGGTGGTGCTGCAGGTGCTGCCGCTGGGAGCCTTATCTCTGCTCCACACCCGGGCGCTGCTTATCGGGGGCCCTCATATGCCATGGTGGGTGCCCCTCGCTGCTGCTGCCAGGCATCCCCTGCGAGTGAAGGGCCACGATGGGAGCAGGCAGCGTGTGAGGGCAACGCTGGTATAGGAGCTGTGGGGGGAAGGCAGAGCTGCACCATCCCAAATTGGGCTACAAACGTCTTAATTTTATATAAAAGCTTCAAAACACCTCCACTGCAGCCCGGCAGTGGGAGGCTGTTTTGAAGATGTGTAGCAGTGGTGTTTCTTCCCTGCACATGCAGCTGTGGTCCAAGCACAGTGTTCAGCACTCCCGTGGGGTGAGCTGGCAGTGCCCGTACTGCCAGGCTGGCACTGCTGCCCTCCATGCCTGGCTGTGCCTGTGCCAAGGACTTTCCTGTGGCTGACCACAAAAGACTTTCACAGGCAGGCTCTGCCTGCACCTCTATGCTGCCTGCTGTTTTGTGAGCTGGCTGGGCTGTGCAGATTTGGGGGTCACATATGTGGTACTCTTTGCTAGATCCCCCAGTGGCCCTGTGCTGTGTGGGCCATTTACACCCAAGAGTTTGGTAAAGCCCATTCTCTGCACCCCCCAGTGTATCCTTACCCAAGCCCTGCCGGAATTTGACTGGATATTAGGAAATTGTTCTTCCCCCAGAGGGTGGTTGGCACTGCCCCCAGGGCAGTGGGCACAGCCCCAAGGCTGCCAGAGTTCCAGGAGGGTTTGGATGATCCTCTGGAGCATAGGGTGGGATTGTTGGGGTGTCTGTGCAGGGCCAGGAGTTGGACTGATGATCCTTGTGGGTCCCTTCCAAGTCATGATGCTCTGTGATTCTATGAATACCATCCTGGAGATTACCCAGGGATGTCACAGGGTGGGACAAAGCCCAGGGTGGCATTGAAAGCGTTGTGCCAGACCCTGCCCCTTGCCAACCCTTGCCCTGGGTCTTCCTTGGCTCTCTCTGGGGCAGAACGCCAAATTCTCAGTGTTTCTGCCAGGGCTGGTGCTGAGTTGGCCTGCACATGGTTGAGAGGGGTGAGGAGTGCTGGGCTCATGGCTGCTGAGCTCTGGAGCTGTGTCCTACCCCTCGGGAATGCTTCAGGGTCAGGCCCTGCTGCCAGCCAGGAAGCAGAGGCACAAACCAGGAGCAGCCAGCAGATGTTTGGGGCTCCTCATGCTGTCTCCTGTTGCTCATCTGAAGCAAGCTGGAGACAATGGCAGGGAAATACCCTTTCTACCTCACCAGTGGGCTGTGTCCACCTTTTCCACAGGCTTTCCATTTAGGAACAGCAATGCAATGTGGGCAGGAACTAGCTTATCCTGCCTGCCACAGGCTCCTGCTTGCCCTGCCCAGGCTGGCATCCAGGGCTCTGCCAGCTTGTCCCAGGAGGCCTCAGCCATGTGCTGAAGGCTTCTGCCAGATCATGGTGACACAGCTGGAGATAAGTGTGCTACCCTGGATGCTGCTTATGGGCTGGGGGCTTTGAGGTGGGTGCCAGCCTGGGTGGGGGTTGGAGAGGCAGTGCCATGGCTGGCCAGGGGCTTCTGGTACCCATGGGGTGAAGGAGGGAGTGCCCCTCCATAGTGGAGGTGATTATGGTGCCCTGGCAGCCTGGGGGCTGATGTTGGACAATGGGCATCCCAAGACTGAAATGGGTTGAGGCTGTGCTAACACAGGGAGGGACAGTCCTGCCCTGAGCATTGTCACTGCTCAGGCTCTGCCATGCAGCACATGGACTTGACTTCCTCTAGAGATTCCTAGAGACACCTGATACCTGCCCCAGTGTGGGATCACCATCCAGCCTGGCCAGTCCTGCTCCTGAAGCTACCACCTCCACTTCTCCTGCTCCCAGAGCTGCTGCCACCCCTGCCCAGTGCTCTGGCAGCATGTCCCCGGGATCGTGGGGTGGCTTCTGTTTAACCTGAAGCTCTCCAAGGAGGTTCTGAAGTGGTCCTGTGCTGGTGTGTGCTGGCAACTCATTCCTGGAGCAGGTTGAAGGACTAGTCTGCCAAGACTTTACTCCTACCCGTGGGATTTTAAACACCACCTATGGCTCTGACCTGGACTTCATGTAACCATGAGATTTTTCCTTGGGTGTGGTCATTTAAGGACAACCTCTCCCTGGTCCCACATCCCCTTTGCCAGACCCATTTGCTGATGAGCAGAGCAAACACACTGTGCTGCTGGTACCCTCTGGGCAACCTCCAAGGCCAAAGGGATTATTTCTGACAGTGTTCCTTTGTGCTGTTCCTGAGATGGTTTATTTAGCCTAATCCAAAACTTCCTGAAAGCCCCTGGATGCTGTGTCAGATGGATTACCCTTCCCAGCCATCCACTGGGCTGTGGCAAGTCCTCATAACCTGATTTAGGCAAGTGTGAGCTCCCAGGTCCTGAGCTCAACCTTGAGGTTGCTCCTTTCTGAATACAGCCTGCCAGGAGTGTTTGGGCAGTGCCTGGAGATGGGTCCTGCTCTGAGAGACTTGCTGTCAGTTTGCAAACTGGATGGCCAGGTACAAGCCGGGTTCAACGGCACTTGGTGGGCAAGGGAATGGCTTTGCTGGCCAAGATTAATATTGCAAAGTGAGCAGCTGATATCTAGGATGGAGTTTTCTTCAGCTGGAAGAAGCTTCCTTCATTTTGCTTGTTGCAGAAGAACAAAGTGAGCACTGTGGCACTGCTTTAAATGCCCCCCGGGGGATGAAGGAAGGGCTAGTGCAGTCATGCAGCAGGAATGCTGCTGGGAAGGGTGTGTTTGTTGTCGGGAACGCAAAACCAAGCTCCAAGGGTGCTGTTTGCTAGTTGAGCTGTGTGCCTTCACTGGAGGAGGTTTTGCTCCCGGCTGCTTGTTCCCAGCACCTTGGATGTTGGGCCCAAGTGTGCCTTGGGCTCAGAGCTGTCCTCAGCTGCAGCTGGAACCTGTCCACAGGACCTGAGTCTGTGTGTCCTCATGTCACAGCACTGCTGAAGCCATTCCCTGTGCCACACCATCTGCTCCGAAGGGACCTGCCACCTGCTGAGGGCTTTGCTGGCACATTCCATCCCTAAGTGTATGATCTCTTTTCCTTCCTTTCATTCACTTTCTGTATTCAGGGCCAGAAAGCTGCTTTTCCTGTCCTCAGGGGAGCAGAATTGGGGAGCAGAATCAGGGAGCAGAGCCTGCTCGACGTGATGCCTTTTGTTTCCTGTGAGCTCCAGCTGCTTCTGCCCCAGCTCACCTCAGCCTTTGTGGCACTTTGAGCCATGTGGAGCTGTTCCTGGCTCCAGGAAGCCAGAGGGAATGGCTTGTTTCTGCTTGTTTATGCTTCCAGCAGCTCCTAATCCCTGTCACTGGGTTTCCACTTGGAACAACGTGTCCTGGGACCGTGCCACATGCCTCTCTGCTCTCTTGTCCAGATCTGCTGTCTCTGGATGGGTGACTTTGCTGTTTCCCTCACAGTGTGCTTCCCCCTCGTTGGGCGTGGCCAGTTTTGGGACAGTGATGCCAAGGCAGAGACCTCCTGCAGGAGATGGCTCTGCAGTCACTCAGGGCTGCTCTCCATGGGCTGGCCCTGTTCCTGGATGAGACCTCAGGTCTGTGGCTGGGTTTAAGATGTCAGCAAGAAGGCTTAGCTGCTCAAGCTCAGGGAGTATCTCATGACTTGGCCTGCATCCCCCATTATGGCAGTCCTGTTATCTCTGTGGCAGGAGAGCTTGGGCTTAAAATTACATCTGGGGTCAGCTGGAGTTGAAGCTGAGATGTTGTTTGTGAGTTGCTGGCTGATGGCAAGGCACAGAGGAGTGTCCTGAGGCAGCAGGACACCCTTGGCTCCATGTGCTCTGGATCTGGAGCAGGTTTGTGCTTCGTGGTCCAGCTGCAGGTGCCATCAAGGTGGGGAGGCACTGGGTTGAGGTTTGCTGTTACCACAGCAAGGACCATGAGCTGGTTAGAGATGGAGCATCCCAGCCCCCACCAGGGCTGACCTTGTTCTTGCCATGGATGGGGTCTTGGAGAGCAGCTCTGGACTCTGGGACAGAGCATCCTTGCTGTGCTGCCTCACGGCCTCTGGGTCTTCCCTGGATGGATGGTAAAGCCCCATTCTCTTCCACAAATGGGTTTGGGGCATCTTATCTGCCAGCTGGATCCCATCAGTGATGGGATGGTGAGGGAAGAGCAGAGTCCAGCACCAGGATGGTGGCACAGGAGCCTCAGAGCTGCCCTGGCCACCAGTGTGGGGTTGCAGGGGATTACTGACCTGGCCCTTATCTTCCCTGTTTCTCTTCTTAGCTCCCGCACTTCTGCAGCCGAGAAGGACTTGGGAGGTGAGTGACAGGAAGGTCCAGCTGATCTGGGCACTGTGGGCCTTGTGTTGTAAGAGAAGGACCCAGCTCCCACAGCCTCAAAAAATAAGCTGAATGAGGAACAATGGCCCAATCCTGCTCCTCATCAAAGACTCAGCCTCTTCTCAGGCACAGAGCAGGCAGGGCATGTGTCAGCCCTGGAGGCTCTTTCAAGGTCCAAGCCAGAGCCCCTCTTCTCTGCACCCATGGCAGAAGATCCTGGGGAGGCTGTTGGAGCTTGGCTGCATGGCCCATCTCCATCCTCTTCCACCCCAGGAGCAGAACAAAAGGAGAAGCAATACCGAGCCCATCAGGGATTTGGGGGTCACCATGGTGGGGTCACCGGTGCCCACACCTATTTCTACACGGATGAGGCCAAGTGTGACCAGCACATGGAGACTTTCCTCCGCTGCATCGATGCCTCAAGTGAGTGCTCCATGTGTCCTGGGCAGCCCCACTGTGTTGGGGACTACAGGGGTACCTCAGTCCCACCACCACCGTATCTCAGGTGCCTCCCTCCTGCCCGAGTACCCTGCTGTTGGGCTGACTCTGTCCTCCTGGCTCCCTCCAGGTGGCAGCTCAGAGGACGGCTTCTCTGCCATCAAGCTGACGGCGCTGGCCAGACCTCAGTTCCTGGTGAGTGCCAGGGCTGGAACCAGGTGAGGTGGGGAAGAGCCAGGGCCACAGAGGATGCTTCCACTGGGGCAGGTGCCAGGCTTGCTGCGGTGGCATCTCTAGTAATGGCAGAGAGGAGTGGGCACCAACAGGCTGTTCCCTGTGTGCCCGAGACCCCTACAGACCCTGCCTCAACTTTTGGGGAGATATAAAGAGCTCAGAAGTTTAAAGGTCCCAACATGAGGGGATGGGAGGGGGTCTGTACTGCTCGGCTTGGCCAAGGTGCCTCACCCTAGATCAGCATCTGCCTCAGGCGGGGTATGACTTTGCAAAGCCCTGGCATGACACGAGGCTTCAGCCAGGATGTCTCACCTGGAGCTCTGTCCCCACAGGTGCGGTTCTCAGAGGTGCTGGTGAAGTGGCGGAGGTTCTTTCTCCAAATGGCTGCAGAGCAGGGCCAGGCTGGGCAGGCTGTGCTGGAGATGAAGCTGGAGGTGGAGAAGCTGCAGGTGAGGCAGGAAGGCCTGAGGGAGGCTGTGCTGCTGGGGGTGTGCTGTAGGATGTGGCTGAGGACACAGAGATCCCAGAGCAGCCCTGAGCTGTGACATTTTAAGCAGGAAGACCTCTGTAGCCCCTGATGTTCCTTTTGGTGGCAGGAGGCACTGGCCAACCTCGGCATTGTGAGCAAGGCAGAGAGCCAGGAGTGGCTTGTGGGCGAGAGCCTGGGCACAAGCAGGTAAGGTGCCTGGGACCTGGGAGTGCAGCTGGGTGGGAACACTGGGGGACCTTGTCCCTGTCCCTGGGGTAGCAGCAGGGGGAGGTCTCCACAGCAACCAAGTGTAAGGAAGGCTTGGGTGGAGGTGACAAACAGGTCAGGATAGCACGTGTCGTGCATCTTGCTTGCTGGTGGGGATTGGCAGCTGGTAGAGAGCCCCCTGTCCCTGCAAGACACCAGTAGGGACTTGACTCTCTGCTCCCAGCACTGTGGACCTGCTTGACTGGAACAGCCTGTTGGACAGGCGCACCAAGATCTCCAAGCCTCTGCTCATCCCCAACAGGCAGGTGAGTACCCCACTATGCTAACCCCAGAGTGGTCCCACAGAGAGTTTGGGGGAGCAGAGTGTGGGTCTCAAGCTCTTCCCAGTGGGTTGCTGGTGGCTGCAGTGTTGGTGGCATCCGTGCTGCCAGAACCGGGCCATGCTGTAACCACAGTGTGCAACCACCAGGCTGGCAGGGTGGGCACTGTCACACCGTGCTCGCTGGTGAGTGCTGTGAGGCTGGGTTAGGCAGCAGCCCTGGGGATGGATTCCCTCCAGGGGAATTTGTGTCTCCCGTGGGCAGAGCTGGGTGCAGGCAAGGTGCCACAAAGCTGTGCTTGTTTCAGACTGGGCAGCTTGAGCCCCTGCTCTCACGCTTTAGTGAGGAGGAGGATCTGCAGATGAAGCGGGTGCTGCAGCGCATGGATGTCCTTGCCAAGGTGAGGGGGCACTGGGGTTGGGGGAGCCACAGGGGGAGACATGGAGCAGGCAGCCCTATGAACCCAACCTGTGTGTCATTAACGCCCAGAGAGCCATGGAGAAGGGTGTGAGGCTGATGGTGGATGCAGAGCAGAGCTACTTCCAGCCAGCCATCAGCCACCTCACCGTGGAGACACAGCGCCGCTTCAACACGAACCAGCCCATAATCTTCAACACCTATCAGTGCTACCTGAGGGTGAGATCCAGCACCCTGCAGCAGCTGCTGCTGCAGATGGATGGAGACCTCAGCTCCTGAAGCCATGCCAATGCAATGGCAGAGCTGCTGAGGTGAAGGGGTGGCACCGGAGTGATGACCTTTTGCCATCCTTTCCACCTGGTGGCAGGAGGCTTATGACAATGTGACAGGGGATGTGGAGCTGTCACGCCGGGAGGGCTGGCACTTCGGCACCAAGCTGGTCCGCGGCGCCTACATGGAGCAGGAGCGGGAAAGGGCAGCTCAGATGGGCTACGAGGATCCCATCAACCCAACTTATGAGAAGACCAATGAGATGTACCACAGGTAGGGGACAGCCCAAGCCACACTCCTCTCCCACCCCAGTGGGAATAGGCACGAGCAGCCTCACCAGAGGCCCATACTGCCTTACAGGTGCCTGGACTATGTCCTGGAGGAGATCAAGCACAGACGGAAAGCCAGCGTGATGGTGGCATCTCACAATGAGGACACAGTGAAGTTCACCCTGCGCAGGTGGGTGCTGGGGAAGCAGTGTGGCAATGCAGGGACTAGGAGCTTGAGGGATGTGGGGGCCCCGCAGACCTGTGGTAAGATGTGCTGTGGCTTCTGAGGCCCCTGCTGAGCTCAGCTGGAGGGATCCTGGCTCCCAGCTGGTGCTCAGGGCTTTAGATGGGGCTTGTAGCTGAGGTGCAGCACCCAGGAGCTGCTGTGAAAACAAATCCCTCAAATTCCACATCTCAGAATCCATCTGGAATGTGGTCAGTGCTCTGCTGTCCCATCTGGAGGTGATCCTCAATCCTCTGGTGGGACACACTGCTGCAGTGAGCTCCATGCTGTCTCTGCTCTCTGCTCTCCCCTAATGCTGAGGTTTGGTTTGCAGGATGATGGAGCTTGGGATCCATCCCTCAGAGAAGAAGGTGTGCTTTGGGCAGCTGCTGGGCATGTGTGACCAGATCACCTTCCCCCTGGGTGAGTGATGGGGCAGGGAGGGCTTGGCAGAGGTGCTCCTGCCCCATCTGGACCCCTGGGGTCTCCCCGAGCAGCTGCTGTGGCGTCCAAAGGAAGGAGCGAGTGAGCCAGGCCTGTCACAGAGCAGGACTGGCTGAGCACAGTGCCCTGCTGTGGGGAGTGCTGTGACCCCTGCGTGAGGTTTGGGGAAGATGTAGGTGAGGATGTAGGTGGAGAATCACCTCTCTCTGCTGGAGTTCCATGAGCCCATGGTGACTGGGCAGGGAGATTCCCACTTTGGACTCTAAGTGGAGGTTGCAGTGCCCTAAGGTGGGGCAGAGACTGATCCTGGCAGACAGCACGCCCCTCCTGTACCTCCTCAGTCTGGAGGTGTCACTTGGCTCCATCAGAGGTGCACACTGAGTCCTGGGCTCTCTGCACCAGCCTCTCACAGGGCTTTGTCCTCAGCGCTGGCCCAGGAGCAGAGCAGCACTGCCAGGGACCTGGACAGAGGGACACGCAAGGGTCCAGGTGTCAGGTCAGGGACTGATCCCCCTGCCCACACCGGTGTCCAGAGCAGAGTCCTAAGGCCAGGAGAGCAGCAGGAGGCAAACTGGACAGTTGTCCAGCACAGACACTGCTCTGTCCTGGAGTTCCCTCGGAAGCAGGGTTTGGCCGACCGTCTGCAGCCTCCTCTGGTCATGCTGGAAAAATGTGTTAACTTGATGTTTCTGGTTGAACGCTCCTTGAGCTGGCCCAGCCCCAGCTGCCGACCTTCCCAGGGCTCCTGGTGACCTCGGCCCGCTCCCCCTGGCTTCTTCCCAAGCTCCCAGTGCTGAGCCGGGAGAGATGCGCTCTCCTCACAGGCTCAGCCGCTCCCAAGATCCCCCTCTCAGTGCCCAACTGCAGCCTCCTGCACATCCTTCCCTGCTGCAGCGGCACAGCCCCAGGGGCGTGGGAGAGCTGGCAGGAAA
>NW_020955652.1:266161-300664 GCF_003031625.1 Empidonax traillii
CTTTCTTTTTCTTCCCCTCCCCTTTCTTTTTCTCCCCCTCCCCTTTCTTTTTCTCCCCTCCCCTTTCTTTTTCTCCCCTCCCCTTTCTTTTTTCCTCTTTCCCCCTCTTGCCCCCTTTATTCCCTTTTTGTAGTCCTTTGCCCCCTTTCTTCCCCCTTTCCCCTTTTTTTTCCTCTTCCCTTTCACCTTTTCTCCCTTTATTCCTCTTTTTTTTTCTTTCTTTCTTTTTCCCTTTTTCCCATTTTTTCGCTTTCTCGGCACTCCCCTGAGCAGCCTCTCTCCCTGCAGGCCAGGCTGGCTTCCCCGTGTACAAGTACGTGCCCTACGGCCCCGTGAACGAGGTGCTGCCCTACCTGTCTCGCAGGGCCCAGGAGAACAGGGGCTTCATGCAGCGGGCGAACCGGGAGCGGGACCTGCTCTGGAAAGAGGTCAAGAGGCGCCTCCTCGCAGGAAACCTCTTCAGCCACTGACCCCAACGCCGGGGCTCCTGTGCCTTCAGCTAGAACCACTGCCACCATTCCCCATCCCACTTGTGCTGCAGCTCCCCCTAGCACCCCGTGCCTTTTCAGAGAAGTGTCCTTGTTGCTGTTGAACCACGCACACCTTCCGGCAGTCACTGCTGCGGGGTTGCCTCATCTGGCACTGCCCCAGGGATGTCCCTCTGCCATCCCACAGCTTCCTGAGCTGTCCCATGGGGTAATGCTGAGGCTCTCCCGCCAGCCCCGCCCCATGCCTTGGTGAACACTGTCCCGGAGTTTTCCCCTGGTGGGACTGTGCAGGGAGATTTACCTGTCTGCTTCGTGCCATGGGCTCAGGTACGGGTGGGCTGGGTGACCTGGGCACCAGCTGGGGACAAGCCAGAAGCATCTCCAGCCTTGGCTGGGGCTTTGTCTCTTCCACACCTGTGAAAGGGCTGGGTCAGTCCCTGCTGCCTGTCCCAGGACAGTCACTCCCTGCCTGCTCAGCAGCTTTGCACTGATCAGAGCTGGGCAGGTCCAGGCTCTCCCCCATGCCCCAGGATAAGCTGAGCCAAAGCCTCCTGGGGTTGTCCATCCTCAGGCACATGTCCAGTGGAGCAGGAGGGGCCAGGGGTGCAGGCTGGCCCCATCCCTGTGCCCTTCCTGCCCTGCCTACAGTCCCTGGCTCCAGTGATGGACCAGGGACAGGAGGAGCACCCAGAGCTGGACCACAGCTCAGCTGTGCTGTACACTGGATTTGCAGAGAATGGAAATGATTAAATCACAACTATTCCTGCTGCTGTCTCTCCCCTGGAGTTATTGGGCAACCGCCTGTCCCCAGGCACTGCCCTGGTTTTCACACCTCAACTTAGGGGCAGTTATTCCTGGGCTCTGCAGGATCACAGGCATCTCTGGATTCCCTGCCTAGAGCTGTGTCAGTGTCTCCTTTTTCCCTGGATCAGTCCCTCAAAGGGGTGATGTTTCGATTTCCAGAGATGTTCACCTCCTTGCTCTTCTCTAGCTGAGGCTCTCCTGCCTTAAAAAAACACCTGGAGCAGAGCAGGGAGCATTGCTGGAACACAAGGCCAGGGCTGCTGGGATTTAAAAACAGGACTGATGCAGGCAGCAGCTGGGCTCCTTGTGTTTCAGGGAAGTGGGGAGATGCTCCAGACATTGGGCTGCCTCTCCAGCCCTTGCAGGATGCTGCTGCAATGGCCTGCAGCACACTGGTGCCCCAGAGCCTGAGCTCTGCTGCATTCTGGATACAGAAGTAATCTACTATGACCTTATGCAAAGATCCCCATGCATCTGTGTAGCATGGCAGGAGGAGCCCCTGTTGACCCTCCTTTTTTGGAGTTAACCCCCTCCCAAGCCCTCTTTCCAGGACAAGATGACTCCACAGCCTGGGTCAGAGGTGTTCTGTGCTGCTGTTTGCAGAGGCAGTGTATGGGTGCAGGGTGCTGCCTCCTGAACACCCAAGGCATTGAATGTCCTTGAAACTTCCAAATCCCTGGTTCCCTTCAACCTTTCAGCTCCTGAGCTGAAAGGGACCCACAAGGATCATCGAGTCCAGCTTCTGGCCCTGCACAGGACACCCCAACAATCCCACTATGTGCTTGAAAGCTCCTTGAGCTCTGGTAGCCTTGTGGCCATGACCACTGCCCTGGGAAGCCTGTTCCAGTGCCCACCCACCTTCTGGGGGAAGAACATTTTCCCTGATATCCAGCCTAAACCTTCCCTGGCACAGCTGTACCCATGCTCAGCCAGAAAACAGCAACTGCCTCTATTGTTTCTGGGTGCACTGACACAACCACCACCCACCCCCTGTCCCAGGCTTTCCCCACTGTACTCAGTGTTAGCTCTTGCTGCTGAACACTGCTTTCTGCTTGTCCTGGAGGAAGAGGAGGCATAGAATGGTGGTGCAGGTGCCAGGAGCCATGTTGCAGCATTCCTATGTGCAAGGATGCTAGCTGCAGCAGTGGGGGAGATGGAAGGAGAAAGAGCCTGGCAGCAACCATTTGGGCAGCCTGGCCACATCAGGATGGTGATGAGAACCTTACATCCTATGACACCCCATGTCCCTTCATGCAGTCCTGCCCACCAAAGCAGCCACGGGGATAACCATGGACAAAACAGCATCTTTTTCACTGAGTTTTGTATTCAGAAATACTGTAGTGCTGGGGTTTCTTTTTTCTGCGGTATTTTTCCAAAAGCAGTTCCACAGGAGACAGGCACCTGGCAGAGTGTGAAACAGGAAATGCAAGTGGTGTGTGATGGAAAGCATGGGCCATGCTCTGCATGGACAGCAGCCTTGCCAGGATCACAGGTAGAGGAGGGATGGGTAGCTGGTAGCTATGGGCTGTGCAATCCCTCAGGCCCTGGCAGGAGCAGCCAGCCCAGAGCACTGTAAAATCTCCCTCCTCCTCTGTCCCACAGCATCCTCAGCTTCTACAGTCTTTTACACCAGTTGGCAGCATCTTTTGAGAGACCAGTTTATCTCCCTGGCTATGGCTCAACCCCTTCTGTGAGTTAGAAGGTGAAAACAGAGCAGCTGGGGTATGTTGTCTGCTGGCAAAGAGGAAGAGTTTATAGAAGCCAGAAACCATCCAAAAGCAAACACATCCTCACACAAAGCACCAGCAGGGGAAGGTGAGGCAGCGTGAGGCTTCCCTGGCCCATCGTGACTGGGGCAGTGGAGCACTGTGGCTGCTCAGCACAATGAGGAGGGGATGAAGAGAGCAGGGTAGGAAGGGAATCCTAGGATGGGAAGAGCCAGAGAAGAGCAAAAGCTCGAGGTGAGCACAGCTGCCAGAGGAGGCATGGGAATACCATCACCAAGCCCAGATTCCTGCCTAACTTTGCAGTTGACCCCTCCCCATCCCACTTTCCCTGACAGAAAGGGATGGTGAGCTCAGCCTGGGGCCGAGTCATCCTAAGGGAGCAATTTGCGCTTCCATGCATGGTCTTCACATTCCTGCTCCTGTGAGCAGGATGGGACAAGAGGGACAGGGATGTGGAGGCAGGGGGAGATGGGCAAAGTATGCTGCTTCCTGGTGCTGCTGCCCTACACATGGAACATTCCAGGGCTACAGAGGGGAAAAGGGAGGGAGAGAGGGAGTGCTACCCAGTGGTTATATTCCCACTGATAAGACCACTAGAGACTTTTCTGTTGGGAGTCCCTGCAAACACTGAAGGTGGTGAGAGCCCACCAAATGCTCTTACTCACTGCTCAGTGCAGGGATCCCTGGGCTGGGAAGATGCTCAGGACACCACCCAGAGCTCCCTAAGTCCCTCCAAAATGATGCTGCCCAACTCATGCCTACTGGGATGGAGACTCCACATCAACAGGAGACCCCTGGAGGTGTGTGACCCTCAGAGTCAACTCTGTGGGAGATGCACTGTCCATACACCTTCCACAGCTCTTAGTTTGCAAGCAGCCAGCACTCCACAAGAGACAGATGCAGCTATTCAGCTGCATTTGTGCCACCATGGGGGGAGATGGCCGGGGTGTCCCTATCCACACTTTGCCCATGCCATTATCAGATGTCCCAGGAGCTCAGAGAAGTTTGAGGCATCTCTTGCAGTGACCACTGACCTGAAAAGGCAGCTGGCCTAGGGTGGTGGCCAAGGAAGCCCCAGCCCATCCAGTGCTACTGCAGTGCTACTGGCCTCTACCAGGCCAGAGGTGTGGGACCACTGCGGGTGCCCAGGGTGTCCCCCCAGTTCCCAGCTGTGTCCTTACAGAGGGTTAACCAGTGGCTGCTCTGAAGCCCGTGCAGTCATGCTTCCTTGGCACTGCTGCTGCAGGCACCACTTGGCTACCATGGGTTCCTGCATGGCTCCCAACAGTCTGGTCCAGGCTGCCAGACACATGGAGGTGCCAGATCACTGGGACAGCTGGACCTACAGGACAGCTGGACCCTGGGGCTGTCATACACCTGGGGCCACCAGACCTCTGGGACAGCCAGATCTGGGGCTGTCTGGCACCTGGAGCTGCTGGATCCCCCAGTCAGCTGGCCCCCTGGTCTGCCTGGCTCCCAAGGACCGTGAGTACCAGGGAACCGCAGAAGAGTCTGCCCCTGGGACTGTCACACACCTGGGGCTACCACACACCTGGGGCTACCAGACCTCCAGTACAGCCAGATCATGGGCCTGTCAAGCACCCGGAGTTGCTGGATTCCTGGGTCAGATGGATAATGAGGCTTTCAGCCTTCTGAGGGCTGCTGGACCACCAAGACAGACTGACCCATGGGCCCTTGGGCACTCAGGTCCGTGGGACCCCTGGAGCTGCTGGAACCCCAGGTCAGACAGATCCCGTGGCTGTTGTGCATCTGAGGCTGCCAGAACCCAGATACAGCCAGACCCCTGGGACAGCGAAAACCCGATGCTCTTGGACACCCAGGGCTGTCGGACCCCTGGAGCTGCTGGATCCCAGGAGAGCCAGACCGCAGGGCCATCGGACTCCCGGGGCCTCCCGGGGACCAGGAGCTACCAAACCAACGTGACAGCCGATCCCCGGTGCTACCGGACCTCGGTCCCCTCCAAACCCCGGGGACACTGGACTCCTAGGACTCCCGGGAGCTGCTGGACCCCCGGGCTGCTCTGGAAGCCAGGACTTCGCATCCTCCCATTCTCCCTCGGGGACCCTCCCCCGGTTCGGCGGCGCTGCCCACCCAGTGGAGCCTCCCCGGGGCCGTCGGGGCGGCGCTGCCCGGGGCCGGGGCGGCGGCGGCGGCAGCCCCCGGAGCCTGGCCCGCCATCAGGGGAACCAATGCGGAATTTCCTGGCTGGCGGCGGGGCCCCTCCTGCCGCTGCCGAGAGGGGCGCGGGGGAGGCGGTGGCGAAGCGATCGCACCGCGGCTTCCGCCCGCCGAGCGGCAGCCGGGACCGGCGGGGACCGGGGCGGGCAGGGAACGGGAGCGGCGGAGCCGGGGCGAGGGGACAGCGACCGGCCCCGTATGGGCTGTGCCGGGTCCGGCCGGGCTCCGCCGCTCCGCCGGTGATGGAGGCCCGTGGGCTGCGGCCGCCCCGCCGCCCCCGGGCCGGGGCCGCGCTGCTGCCGCTGCTGGTTCTTCTGATGCTGCCGCTGCTGAGCCGCGGAGCCGCGCAGGAGCTGAGCCCCCGCGGCAGGAACGTCTGCAGGGCTGGCGGGTAGGAGCGGGGGCGGGCAGGTGTGTGGGGTGTGCGGGGCGGGACGGGACCGGACTCCCACCGCGGTGCGGGGCCGGGGCCGCGGGACAGGACACGGGACGGGCTCGCCGGTCCATCCCCCATCCCGGGCAGCCACCGCGCTGGGCGCCTTCCAAGACAAAGTCCGTCCTGTGCGGGGCTGAGGCGGGGGGAGCCGGCGGCGGGGCGGGGGTGAGAAGCCGAGCCTGAGTGGGGCCGGGGCGGGGGCTGGTCCTGATCCCCGGGGAGCTGCGGGGAGCCGGTCTTGAATGCCCTGGCTCTGGTCCCGCACTCCACCGCTACTGGTCGTGTTGAGGAGAGCCGGTCCTGAATTCCTTTGGAACCGGTTCTGTACACCCCGAGGCCGGTTCTGCTGTGGGGAGCTGGTTTTGGGAATGGACTCTGGGGATGGACTAAGGGGAGAGGTAGGGGTGGGGGGTCAACCCTGCATCCCTGAGACAGGATCTGCGGTGGGGAGCCAGTCCTGGGTGCCTCCAGAGATCGAGTTGCACTGTGGAGGGGTCAGTCCTGCACCGCCCGGGGGCCTGTCATGCTACTGAGCCTGGACTGGTGGGATGCAGGATGCTCTGGGTATCATGGTGGAGCTGCCCCGGGCTGCTGGTGATGATGGAGTTGGCAGCTCCAGGACCCTCGGGTTTGGCTTCAGAAAGTGAGTGCTGGCACTGTTTAACTGTCCTGGGGGATCACATCCTGCCTGCCTGGCTGGGGGCAGGGTCCTGGGGGGTGGTACTGCCTTGTCGCCACTCCCAGTGCTCTCTGTGTCCCACAGGTCACTTTGCAGAGCATCACCTCAGCCGAGCTTCTCCACAGAGCTCAGGCATGTGCTGCCCAGGCTCCTGGGCCAGGCTGGCCCCAGCAAAGTGGGAGACTGCCCACAGCTACTGCCTCCTGCCTGGGAGAGCTGGATCCCCTGCCCTTGATGGGGGCCCAGGCCATAAATGCACCTTTACATCTCACCCATGAGGTCAGACGAGTCCACAAGGAAAACATGTGCTGTGAGCGAGAGGGGCCGCATAATGGCTCCATTCAGCAGGGCCGCAGGGCGCTGGTGCCCCCTCCTCAAATTACAGCCTGAGTTTCCTAAGGAGGCATTTCAAGAGCCAGAGCAGCCACAGCTCCCGCCTGTGCTGTTCCTCAACAGGGGAGGATGCAGGGAGCTGTCCCTCCTCTACTGCCTTTGACCTGCCCAGCAAAGCTGCCACCATGTCCTGGGGATGGGGTGCCTGGGTGCTTCCCCTTGCACAGGGACCCTCCCATCCACATTGGATGAAGTTTGGGAAGATGCTGCACCAGCGCTGCAGGGCTTGGACTCGCTCCTTGTGCCACTCGTGGGTACCATGGGGGTGTGCAAGAGGCACTGGCTGTTGAGTAGGACAGTATCCGTGGGATGGGCAGGGGGTGGTGTCCATCTTCCCGTGGGAACAGGACCTGAAGACAGCCTGGGAGCTGGGGATAGTTGCACAGGGACGGTCCCTAGGAAGCTCAGATGATGTTTACATCACTTTTCGCCTCTCACCCTTCCGCAAACCCTTCTTCCCTCCCCACCCACCTGCCTGGCACCCAAGACCATCATGACTGTGTACAATGGGCACGGACGACACATCTCACTATCCAAACCCATCCTGGTGGCCCCAATGCCCTGGTGCTGCAGGTTCTGCCCTGTGCCTGGGGCTGGGGGCAGAGGGGCTGGAGGTAACCTGGGGTACCAGTGTCCCCCATCTGAGCCTGGTGAAGCTGCTGCTTGGACTCTAGGCTCTGCAAAGCCCATCCGGGCATCCTATGGAGATGCCACCACAGGTTTTGGAGGGCTCAGGGGGAGGATGATGTGACTTACTGAGATCTGGCTTACAAGTAGCAATTCAAGAAACTATTTTGGGCAGAAGTAAAGGTTGTATTTGGGGCTCTTCTGGGTTTTGTGTTCTAAATGCAACTTGTCCCTAAATTTGAAGCTCTTTTGTAACTGGTTGCGCATTGGCATGACCCTCTCCAAAGGTGCTGGTGGGGATGCAGGCTGATGACAGCCTGGGCACTGCTTTGTCCCTGTCCTGCTCTCTTGCCAATGCTCTCATTTGCTAATCTTTGGATTCATTTACTTTTATTTTCTTTCTCTGCCTGAAGGGTTTCTGTTTATGTACACAGTCCTATTCCTGCCTGCCTTGGGGATCTCTGTCTGCCTGCACCCTGAAGCTGGGGTCAGGGAGCTGCAGGTGGCATGGGCTGGGGGTGTGCCACTGGCTAGGACCCGCTGGTACCAAGAGTGCTGTGTGCCACACAGTGGAAGCTGGGTGGCACCAAGTGATGGGTAACACAAAGAAAGGAGGAGATTAGCACTGCAGTGATGCTTGGGAGAAACAGCAGGGCTACTGGGAGTGCCAGGGGATGGGGAAGGTGCCAATGATGCTCTGAGTTCCAGGGAGATGCTGGGTGTCCACAGGGCTCCTCTGCAGTGGGCTGAGCAGGGGGGTCTCACTTGAGACCATGGGCAGCAGCTCCCATCTGAGCCCCAGGGTCTTGCTCCTGCTTTCAGGGGTATGAGCCTGCTCCTCATTTTTCAGAGAGGGCTGTGTTGGTCTGGGTGAGGAGCCATCCCTCCTGCCTCAGGAGCCCTCTCCATAGCTGTTGGTAGAGAGGATGTGTTTCAGGGAACGATGTAGGATACTAATCCACAAGAAAAATATTCTGCCTCTGTGGAAACCCCAAGATCCTTTGCTGAGGTCCCACTGATGCTCAGCTTAGCAGGATGTGGCAGTGGGCTGGGGCCAAGGCTGGCGTGGAGCACTCATCCCTGCAGGTGACAGCTCTGTGTCTGCCCACATGCTGCTCCTCTTCCTCCACATCAGCTGAGCTCCCCAGCCCTGGCCGCAGCTCGGAGACAGTTTTTCCTTTTTCTTTTCCCAGCATTTGTAGCACTTTGAAGGAAAGAGAAAGAAATAGGAAATGTATGTGCACTGGATGTCTTCATGTGGGTCAGGAGTGAACTTTGAAACGCATCTCCCAGTTATCCCTTTCCAGTGATCATGGGGCACGTGGAGCAAGCCCTCTTTTAAGGAGCTGAGGCCATGAAACATCTTATAGTCCCACACCTAATGGGCACTGCTCCTCTGCAGCCAATACTGCCCCTCCCCTGGCTGGCTGTGCTCGGGGCCCAGGCCAGGTACCACACTGTGAGCACTGGTTTCCCAGTGCCATCCTGGCTACCTCTCCTTGCCACAGGAGAGAATTTATTTGCTGTCAAAGCTGCTGATAAACAGGGCATGGGCTGAGCAGGGTGTGGGATGCCATTAACAAGCACAGGGAAAGAGAGATTAGCTATCAGGAAAAAGATAAGCCGAAAAGATAAGAGGTGGTGGGCTGGATCCCAGCTGGTGGCGGTCGAGGTGCTGCTCACCTCCTCCAGCTCATGGCAGAAGAGTTTTTCCTCCTGCCACTGTGTTCTAGCAAATCCCAGCTCCCACTGTCAGCTTGGGGCTTTCATCAGGAATGATGGTTTTTGGCGCATCCCCCATAATGACCATTTTGGTGGCCAGGCTTAGCATTGGAGGGAGGAGGTTTACCAAGTTGAGGGGTTTCCTCTTGCAAACCCACGATGGTTTCATCTAAACCCCCACCAAACTGAATTTATAAAGAGTGGAGTGGTGAAAGCAACCCCAGGTGGAACAGTGGGGGCTTTGGCCATGCCGTGGGGAGGCAGAGGCACTGTGGACCCTTCCCCACCTGAACATCCCAGCAGAGATAACAAAACTTTTCAGGGAGGGCAAGCTGAAACGTCTTGCAGAGGAGAACCTTGACTCCAGCCCACTCAGTCCTCAGGGAGGTGATTTGGTGGTTGCCCCCCCTTTGCTGTTAACCCCGTGCATCCCCCTGCATGTTTGGCGAGAGCAGAGCTCTCCACTCGAACCCCGGGGTCCCCATGGTGGGGGGTGTACGCGCCGCTGCCACCGCAGCATCTTGCGACCGCTTCCCCAGGCTGCATAGATGGAGCTATTTTGGGCTCTGGCTGCAAGGCATTTTTTCCAGGCCTCGAATAATTTTTGTGGTTCTTTTCTGCCTCCTTTCCAACTTTTCACCATCCACGAAAAGGGGGACACGATGCTCCTGGCTCAGCCGCCTGGGTGCTGCCCGCCCAGGGGCCGGTGGTGGGAGCTGCATCCCCAGTACCCCAGTTTGGCCAAAGGGCTGCTGGCAGCTCCCTCCTCAGCCCCAGGACGAGGCGATCTGGCAGCCAGACATGGTCCTGTGACTGCGCTGGGTTTCAAGCGAATACTTCCTTGCTGTCTCCTCCTCTTCTGCATTTGTTACGTATAAAGAGGAAAAGGAAAAAAAAAAAAAAAGCCAAATGCATTCCAGGCTGTGCTGCAGACCAGCCCGGGTGAAGTTTTCCTTGGCTGCAGCAACTGTTTGGACTGTTTGTGACCCTCCAGCATCACTCCCATCACCCGTGGGACCAGGCAGCATGGATCACCCTGAGGACAAGTGGGTGGCTCTGGGGATGAGCAAGGGTCCCCAAACAGGGAATTCTGTGAGGTCGTGGCACAGGGATTGTACTCCCCACATTTGCTTGCAGCATCATGAGTCCCTGAACATTTGCTTGGACTCCCAAGTGCAGATGAGGTGTCCCTACATGTCCCACCCAGGCAGGGAGCTGAGCATCCCTGGCTGAGCTGCTGAGGGGGTCTTAGCCCCCATCCTGATCAAGCTTGTGCCAAACACGTCTTGCCTGATGATCCTATGCCTGGTGCTCCCTGGAGGTGGTGGCTCTGCAGGACATCCAGGTGCTCAGGGACACATTCCAATTGCCTGTAGAAAGCATCCCCCTGCTCATACATGGGCACATTCCCTGGGAACCGACTGTGCTCCAGCTATTCTGGCCAGGTGGTTCCAACCTGCCTTTGGGGTGCTGATCCTAGGCCACCAAGCAGCGAGCTTGGGGTTCAGGTCATGTTTTCCTCTGGGACATTTAGAATATTACCTTTTTTTCCCAGCTTTGGGGAGGGTTCTGTGGATTATTTATTTTTTTTTACTGTAGAGGTTGCAAACATGACTTTTGCTGTTTCATCACTCATTAAAGGGAGGAAGTGGTCTTGTCGTCGCTCCTCTAGTCACCTCAGTGGTTGGTGGGACATCTGAAGCAGCACCCATGGGTGCCCCCCAGCAGATCCATAACTCAGCTCCCTGTGTGCTGGAGGAAGAGCCAGTGCCCCATGGGGATGCAGCAACCCCTCGCAGGGCCTCTCAGCACTGTGGTTTCAGTGCTCCTGGTGGGTTGTTGGGAAGGACCAGGACTTTCTGAGTGTTGTAACTTTTGTGATGCTTTTTCCCCCCTGCAGCTCCTCGGTGCTTGTGTGCTGCCTGGGATGGAGGCAACAAGGAAACGAGTGTTTAATAGGTAAACACTGGCATTTTGCTTCATTGGACACTGCCCACCCTTTGCTGAGCCCTCCTGGCCTCACCACCACTGTTGGGGGCCACTCTGATGTGTTCTGTGGCTGGGATCCCCTGTCCTGGGGACCTGCAGCCGGGGTCCTGCCTCCCTGCAGTGCTCCAAGCCAGCATCATGTGGATAGAAAGGGTGCTCAGCCCCAGACCTGGGGGTCACAGAGCTGTGGGGGTTTCTTTCCTTAACAGACAGCTCTGGGTCTAAGGATTTGGGGCTGCTGCTCATGGACTCAAGGGACAGCAAGGTGTCCCCTGGCGTGAAGGGGCAGCTGCAGGGATGGGCCTGAGATTCCCCACGGGTGTTGCAGCGGCATAGGGAGCTGAGCCAGAGGCTCTGGTGGAGAAGAAGCTGCCCAGACTAGGCACATGTCTATCATGCCCCCAATGGGGAGAGGCTGCTGGGGCAGGCAGGGACCACCTCACCTGGGTTGGGGCCATACAAGGTGTCAGAGCTCTTTACTGGGGCCACAGTGAGCCTGGCATGGATGCTCATCATGAAATCCTGGAGCATCATCCCCTGCACTGCCACCACAGTGAAGGTGGCTGTCCAGGGTTCCCCACAGTCTCGGCTGGCCGCGGGGCTCACCACACCCTGGGAGAGCCACAGGTGGCAGTTTGCAGATGGTAGCAAAGCCCATGTAACCAACTAACCCACTGTGCACGAGCCCTGTAACCGCTCACTGCATGCTTTGGGAATGGGATGCATCCCCACTGGAAGGGAGAAGGACAGGATCTGCCAGGACACTGTGGGGAGGACAGTCCCACAGTGAACTGTCCCCATCTCCTGCCCCCCAACTTTCACTAACTGTTAGACTCACTGCTCCTAACCTGTGTAATCTGTCTATTTTAGGGGTTTCTATAATATCCATCACCGTAGGTCTAACAACTCCCAGGTAAGGTGGTTGGGATGGGTGGTTGTCTCTCCTTCTCCTGATACCTACCCAGGGTCGTGTGAGATCTGCAAGCACCTGCCTGCACCACAGTGCTGCCTGTCCGTGCTGCCTGTCCCACATCCTGTGCCTGCCTGGTTCCAGGCATCGGCCTCAGCACAAGTTCCCCTCAGCAGGAGAGGGGCTGGTGGCCTCTGGGGGCTGGTGGCCATGTGGGAGAGGCAGTGGTGGGTTGGGAGTGGCACTGCTGTGGTCCATAAGGAGTGCAAGGAACCATAAGGTCCATAAGGTCCATAAGGAGTGGGACCATGCTCGTGGCTGCCCACAACCCCTCTATCCCATGCCCCATTCTCCCCTCTGGCAAGGTGGAGCTGAACAAGGGACAGTGCCCCGCTGGGTGCAGCTGCTGGCATGGATGAGGCTTGGCTGGGTGGCAGGAGGCTGGTGGCCAGGATGGAGTTGATGTGGGTGGCAGGGTTGGAGCTGAGCTGGGTGACAGGAGGCTGGTGGCATTTCCCTGGAAAGGGTCCCATTCAACCACCATGCTTGCTAGGATGGTGATAGTGCCACAGCTCAGCAGCACTCAGATGGCCACCGCACAGCCCTTTCCCTGCTCTGGGGGGCTTTGGGAGGATTTGGGGGAGCAGAGATGAGCAGGCACTGCTCGGGGGAGCAAGCACTCACACTCATGCCTGCTATCTGTTCATGCATGCAGCTGTGTGTGAGGGGAACTTCACCTGCAAGGAGAACGAGGTGTGCGTCAGGCCCGGCGAGTGCCGTTGCCGCCATGGCTACTTCGGCGCCAACTGCGACACCAGTGAGTACTGGCAGGAGCCCTCGTGTCCTCAGTGGGGTTCACTGGGGTGTCCCCAGCTTATCCTGGGGTGACATTCCAGAGCAGAGCATAGGGGATGGGTCTGTGAATGCTTTTGCTCTGCCCTTGCCTGTCCCCTGTCTCTGTCCCCTGGGCATTGTCCCTTTGCCGGGGTCTCCTCTGAAATCCAGTGCACCGCAGGGAAGAGAGGGACAATGGTGGCCAAGAGGTCCTTTTGGGACCGCGGGTCCCTCCAGTGGTGGGGTTGTCCCCCTGGGCAGTCTGGGGCTGATGGATCTCCCTGCAGAGTGTCCCCGGCAGTTCTGGGGTCCTGACTGCAAGGAGATGTGCAGCTGCCACCCCAACGGGCAGTGCGAGGACGTGACGGGTCAGTGCACCTGCAACCTCAACCGCTGGGGTCCCAAGTGTGAGAACATCTGCCTCTGCAAGCATGGCAAGTGCGACCAGAAGACAGGCAAGTGCACCTGCGAGCCCAACTGGTGGGGCCCTCAGTGCTCCAGCTCCTGCTATTGCAGCCACAACTCCCAGTGCGACCAGCAGACGGGCAACTGCCTGTGCCAGCCCGGCTGGTGGGGCCGCGGCTGCAACAACCAGTGCTCCTGCAACAACTCTCCCTGCGAGCAGTTCACTGGGCGCTGCCAGTGCCGGGAGCGGACCTTTGGGCCCCGCTGTGACCGCTACTGCCAGTGCTACAAGGGCAAGTGCAACCAGGTGGATGGGACCTGCACCTGCGAGCCGGGCTACCGGGGCAAGTACTGCCGTGAGCCATGCCCAGCCGGCTTCTACGGCCAAGGCTGCCGGAGGCGGTGAGTGGCCAGACCCTGCTGGGTCTGATCTGGCACTGGTGGGAGGCAGCAGCAGGATGTTTTGGGGCTGCACTGAGTGATGGTTTCCCCCTTGGCCATTGCAGATGTGGGCAGTGCAAGAGCCTGCAGCCATGCACTGTGGCAGATGGGCGCTGCCTGACCTGTGAGGCGGGCTGGAATGGCACCAAGTGTGACCAGCCCTGCTCACCTGGCTTCTATGGAGAGGGCTGTGAGAAGATCTGTCCCCCCTGCAAGGACGGCCACACCTGCAACCACATCAATGGCAAGTGCTCCCACTGCAACCCGGGCTGGATCGGAGATCGGTGAGTGCAGCTGGATCCTGGCAGAGTGATGCTTGGCTTCCCTGATTCTCCCTGCTTAGGGAACAGGGTTGCTGAGGGGTTCTGCAGCCCTCCAACCCATCCTGGGTACAAGAGTCTGCAGGAAAGCTTGACAGCTAAGCCTCACTGCAAGTACATGGCATTACCTGGGCATAGGTAATGCAGCCCCAGTCCCATGGCTGTGTCAGAGAGCTCAGTCCATCCCTGCACCTCTTTCCTGGCTTCAGAAACCCTAAGCCACCACAGTGACATACAGCCCCATCTCCCTGCATGTTGGGAGATGCCAGAGGTCCCCAAGTGCTATGGATGCTCCAGCCACCTGCCCTCATTCTTCCCCAGGTGTGAAACCAAGTGCCGGAACGGGACATACGGGGAGAACTGCGCCTTTGTCTGCAGCGACTGCGTCAACGGCCAGTGCCACTTCGAGACCGGGCGGTGCCTCTGCCACCCTGGCTCCCACGGCACCTAGTAAGTGAGGCACAGGGAGCACACTTTGTGGGGTGATGCTTAGGCTCCTCCTGCCCCATTGGGCCCTATGTGGTTCTCAGCTGAGGGGTTTCCTACTGTAGAAGTGCTCACGGGTGATAATTTGGATGATGTGGGGAGCAGAGGGGAAGGACATGCTCACAGAACCATTAACAGCAAGGTCATGCTGCGACAGGGATTGTGCTTTAGAAAATGCCTATTTGGCAAAAAAAGCCTGTCAAAATGGTGGTTTGTTGGGGTTTTTTAAGTCCAGGGTGGAATTTCTATCCAAAAAGAGAGAAGAAACCACATCCCAGAATAATGAACAGCCTCACAGGCATGGAGGGTCCTGCTGCAAGCTCTCCCTCTGGACAGGGTTTTACCCAGGCCTCCTCCTTTCCCTGGCCCAGGGAAGGGGTGCAAGGGTCTGCTCACATCCCTGGGTAGGTGTTCTCAGCATGGGACTGAAATGTTGTTTGAAAACAGAGGAAAGAGTTTCCCGCCTGGCTAGGACATTCAGACAGATCCTTCTGGGTGGTGTTCATGATTTCCCAGCAATTAACTGCAAGGGTGATGGCAAGGACAGGGATTTGGAGCTTGCATCCTGTTCATTCAGGGTATAGAAACGGGTAGCATTTGCGTTTTGGGGTTTATTTTTGTGGGGCTTCACCAACCACTCACGGTGCTGAAAGAGCCACTGGCACAGGCACCAGCTCAGGATGCCCAGCCTGGGCATCATGGCCACCTTTGGTAGCAAAGGCAGAAGTGAGAGGGTCCCAGTACTCACCGGGGGGGGGGGGGGGTGCGGTGATGCTTTTGGCACAGTGCCAGAGGACAGAGCGTGGATTACGGAACCACAGAATCAACTAGGTTGGAAAAGACCTGAGATTAAACTGTTCTGAGCCTAGCACAGCACCAGCACTGTGGGGTTGGAGGACACTCAGGATGCAGCCCAGCCCCAGCAGTGTCCTAGTGCCATGAGCTGGGCCGTGCGGTGCACGCTGGGCAGGCTCAGGGACATTCCCAGTGCTCAGGCGGAGCCCTGTGACTATGTGCAAACTAGTGTTTCTGTCAGCAGTCTGTAATTTTGCTAAAAATGGGATTTCTGGAAGGATGGCAGAAGCATTGTCCTTACCATGAAGGGGTGTCCTCTCAGCTCTGTGTCGGGAGGATACTAAAGGAACAGCTGCTAAAGTGTGCACAAAGTGCTTTATCTTCTCCCTGTCTTTCCCAGAGTTGTCAAGACCGTCTTGGAAAAAAAATCACCCCCTCTGCTCTCCCAAAACCTCAGCGTGGGGCAGATATGTGGGGCCAAGTGGTGGGGTGAGAGGTTTTGTGTTGCTGAAGGAACATCTCTGCTCCTGTTCTACTGCGTTTGATTCCCGGCACAGCCATTGGAGTGGATGTGGGGGCTCAGCGCCCATCCTGGCGGGCACAAGGCAGGCACAAGGCAGGCACACAGCGGGCACACGGCAGGCAAACAGCAGGCACACAGCAGGCACACGATGGGCACATGGTGGGCACAAAGCTTGGCTTAGGCAACGCTTTGCAAGTGGTTGGAGTGTGAAATGGGCTGAGCTGCCTACAGGCACCGCGCCAAGGACTGGGGGCAGCAGTGTCCATGGAGGAGCAGGTTTGGGCTGGGGCCCACTGGCTCCTTACAGCTGCAGCTGCTGCAGCCAGGATGCAGCTGGTGGAGGGTTTGGTGCCCAGCAGTGCTGCTGGCATCTCTAAATCCATCTGAGTCAGGCTCTGCAGTGCCTGGCCCACAGCTGGGGAGGTATGTTGGATTGGTCCCACTGCCGAGAGGCCCAGGTGCTTTGGCGTATGCCTGGTGCATGTTTTCCATGCTCGAGTCCTTGATACTCATGGATTGGTGCCCATTCGTGCATGTCCCCCTCTCCTCGGTGACTCCACATGGAGGTCATTTTACCAGTGTTGGAGATTTGACAGCAGGCAGAGCTGAATGGGGCAGGCCCACTCTGATGGAGTGGATGCCTCGGGGCTGCTCTGTTGTTTTTCCTTCTTGGAGGCTAAAAAAAAAAAAAAAAAAAAAAAAAAAAAAAAAAAAAAAAAAAAAAAAAAAAAAAAAAAAAAAAAAAAAAAAAGTTGATCTGGGCACCTTCCCAGCTCGTGGCCACTGCGGCTCTGCACAGCTTGGCAGGGATGTGCCTTTGGGTACTGCAGCCACATCATTGCTGAGCTGAGCTGGAATCCCTGTGCCTGATGCCAAGGTGCCTTTAGATGTGATTGCTTGGTTAATGACCTTTCTTAATTACGACGTCTAATGATAATGGTGAAGGGGAATGGTGAATGAGAATGGTAAATGGGTGAAGGGGAGCAGTGACAGTGTCTGGGATCCAGCTGGGCCAAATCCCCAGAGCAATGGGCGAAACTGCTGAGTGGACAATGGGCTCCTGATCCTGTAGATTGCAGGGCCCCTCAGGGTGTGGTTGAGTTGTCAGAGCAAGCTGCAGAAGTGCTCCTTGGAGCACGGAGGACTTGGGAGAAGGTAGCAGCCAAGCGGCTCCGCATTGCTGTGCCTGGAGTAGGGGTGGCACCACTCTCACCTAGCCCCTTCCCTCCAGCTGTAACCTGACTTGCCCTCCTGGACGCTACGGAGCCAACTGTGCTGAATCCTGCAGCTGCCACGATGGCACCTGCGACCCCCTGACAGGCGCCTGTCACATGGGTGAGTGCTGGAGGGCACGGCCAGGGCTGCCACTGCCACGGGGCTGGCACCAGGCTGAGCCACAGGTCTGCCTTGCAGAGGCCAACCAGAGGATGGGGGTGATCGGGGCAGGGGCCCTCCTGGCGCTGCTGCTCATCCTCCTGCTCTCTCTGCTCTGCTGCTGCTGTGTCTGCCGCAAGAAGGATGAAGCCTGCAGGTGAGTGTCAGGAGGGATCTCACCAGGCTGGGAATGTGGGAGACCAGTGGGGTCTGGGATTGACAGGAGGATGTAAGGACCATGCTGGGACAGCGGTGCTGTGGGGAAACTGAGACAGAGCAGTGCTGCCCACGTGGCACCATGCTGGTCCCTGAGGTCTGAGCAGGTCCTGCTGCGTCATTGGGGCTGATAGAGGGGCTCAGGTTGAGGGCCTGGGGACCCCCCTTCTGCTCTCCCTGACTTTGTTTCCCTCTTGTGGACCAGCACTTTATGGAGACCCACCAAGTCTCCTCCAGTCTCCAGGGAGTTGGAACTGATCTGCAAAGGGAATCCTGAAATACAACAAGGGCATTAAGACGTGGCCAAAACCCCCAGAACAAACCCCCGGGCCATGGAATGAGACCTAGGGAATGGGGGGATGCTGACTGTTCTGCATGAGGATGGTCGGGGCTGGGAGAGTGAGTTCTTGAAGCAAGGTCAGGGTTTTCGCAGCACCAGGTAACATCCTGCCGTGAAGACAGGGATGGGGACAGACCCACAGCAAGGAGAAGTGCTTCCACTGCTCAGTAAGGGACGAGAGGACTGTTGGAGCTCCTCCAGCTGCAGAGAAAACCCCCTCGTGCCACCAGCCACTACACAGGAATTTTCCAGAAGCCTCCCCTTGCAGCCCTGCCAGCTCAGTCCCAGCCCAGCATAGCTGGTTTGGAGAGCCTGGGGGCTGCAGGAAATTATCCTGCAGATAAAGCCCAAAGGCAGCCCAGTGGGGTGGGATATGGCACTGGGAGAGGAGGAATGGCTCCAGTTTCATCTCTCCCAGACCACAGTGTCCTCAAACCTCTGGGTGACCCGTGGTACTGTCCCAGTGCAGCCCCTTACCAGAGCATCCCAAGAGGCCACAGCAGCAGTGGGCACTGTGAAGGTTCCCTTCCATCCACATGCAAAGCTACTCACTCCTACGGCTGCAGAAAATTGCTTGAAAACTCAGTCCCAGGAGGCTTCCAAACCAGAGAGCAAATAAAGAGAAGCCACGTGTTTGGCTTTGGATTTTTATTTTTTTAAAAGATTCAGAGTCTTGACCATGTGTTATGGATGTTTTGGGGCTGTACTGCCAATGGCCATGGCTGGTTCTGATCTTGCCAACATCCCCTGGCACTATTCTGCTTCCTGGTGCAGTGCATACTGGTGCCCAGGGATGGCAGCAGCCTGAGTGGGTCCCCAACTCCCTGTGCCCTGGGCATGCCCCTGCTTTGATCCACCCTATTATCGTTCCAAAACCCTTTTTGTGTTTGCAGCATCCCTGAGCTCCTGCCTCTCTCTGTCACCCGTGAAGTCTGTCCGCAGGGAGGGGAATGGTGCCTCTCTGACAGTGCCATTACCTTCTCTTGCAGCTCCAGCCAGGACCCAGCAGCAGCCAAGAAGCCGCCGAGATGCTTGTGTGGACGCTTCAGCCGGATTGGGATGAAGCTGCCCCGCATCCCTCTGCGCCGCCAGAAGCTGCCCAAGGTCGTGGGTAAGGTGCTGGAGCTGGGGAGGGAGCAGAGAGCCAGGCAGGCCCCAGGGGTTTTATTCCAGTCAGGGCAGTGTGCGTGGCTCCTTTTGAGCCCCAAACCAGGGTGGTGAGCACAGCAGAGCAGTGACAGGGACATGTGTGTCCTCAGAAGTGTTACCATGGTTGGTGCAAGCTGCCTGGCTCACAGGGCTCAACCCTTTCTGACTACAGCCTCTGGATCTCCAAGCACATAATTTTGCCTTGTGAGTCAAGGATGGTACCTAGTGCTGGAGCTCTGCTTAGAAGTTTTGGATTTTGGGTTTACTCTCCTGAGGTTTCTGTGGAGAGGAATGGTCCCTGTCACTTAGCAAAATGCCTCCTTTACACCTTTGGTCCTGAGCTAACCCTGCCCCAGCTTTGTCTGGAGCCAGAGCACCCAAGGAGGACGCCCACCTTGCTGTTGTGTGCAGCTGAATTGTGGGCAGAGACTTGGGTTGAGCTCCCCACACTGTGCACAGAGTGGGCTTGTAGGGGACTGCTTGCACCTGGCAAAGCCCCTGACCTGGTGCTGTCAGGGCTGCTGGGGACTCCCTGCATCCAGGCAGCTGGGAGATGCTGTCCCCTGCATGCTTTGAACCCTCCTTGCACCTCTGCAGCATGAGGAGATGGGGATATGCTGCAACCCATTGAATAAACTTGGGGTGAAGACAGCACTCCCCACCTTGTGCTGGATAGGGTTCAGCCCCAAACTCCCTCCCTGAGCCCAGAACCCTCCTGGGCATGCCATGCTGGTGGAATGCCCCGAGCAGTCACATACTAGTGCACAGTGGCTCAGCGTGAGGCCAAATTCCCTATCCCAGATGGGACACAGAGGTGACCCCAATCCCTGCACATCATGCTGGAGCTTCAGCATCAAAGCTGGGGGGATGAGCCCTCACCACATGGGGCACAGCAAAGCCCTGACTGGAGCAGGGTGTGCTGGGGCCCAAGAAACATTCCTGCTGCAAGGATAACAGAGGATCATAGAGGCCCTGTTTGTGGAAGGGGCCGGGAAGAGCTTGGGGAGGACAGAGGGTGCCTGTGTGTGGTGAGGGCAAGGGGGACTCACGAGGGGCTGCCTGTGCTTTCCCCATACCAGTCCATGGGCAGTCCATGGCACCTGTCCAGCCAGTCTGCATACACAGGGCAGCAGCAGCCTCGGGAAAAGCTAAGGATGCTCAGGATGGTCTCAGGTCCCAGCAGGGCTGGGGCTGTTCCTGGAGTCTGTTACGGGGTTGAAGGTTGCTATTTCACTGGAGGGAAAGGCTTTGGTCAAAGCTTGCCTTGTGTTATCCAGCACAGCAGAGCCCTCGTGGGTTCCAGCAGCTCCCAGTCCCATTGGTGCGTGGTCTGGTAATGCCTCCAGTCCCTGCTGGATCTGAGGATTCCCTGGGTGATGAGGACCTGCTGAGTTGCCTGTGGCAGCTGCATTTCTGATCCTGGTAACTACGCTGCCACATCAGCGTGTGGCCCCACCTAGAAGCCACCAAACAGCAAAGATCAACTAGCCCTGAGGGTGATGCTGATCATGAGGAGCTTGGGCTGACTGGGATCGACCTCTCATGGTCCTTCTGCAGCTCCTTGCTGCTCCATCCTGGTCTGGAAATCAGTTGGCCACTGTGCAAGCAAGGTTGGGGTTGGCACCCTGATGCTTTGGCTCCAGGAGATTTCAGGGAGCAGTGGCAGGAGAGAATATGCAGGAAGTGTCCACACTTCTCCCAGCCCCACCAGCCCATGATATTTTGCCCAGGGGAGGTAAATCCCTGGGGACCATGCAGGAGTCCCCGAACCTCCCAAAATCTCTAGGAGAGCTGCACATCCTCATTTCATCCTTTGGCTGTATCCTGGGTCTCACTGGAGTCCCAGAGATGCCTCGTGGCTGTAAGTCCCAGTCACTTGTCACACCTCCTCTCAGGAAGCATCTCCCTTCATCTGCTTCCAGCTGGCTGCTTTTAATTTTCTCTTTTTGGTTTTTATTTTAAGGAAAGCCATTTTGGAACTGCTGCTTCCCCCTCTCTGGGTTGTTTGCTCTTTAAGTATCTCTGCTTGGATTTTTTTTACCTTAATCCAAGAAGCCAAACTATGCAGGGACAAACGTGCAGCACTGCCATCATTTTAACAGCCCTGCACGTCTGAGGCCAGATTCCCTAATAATGGATAAGCATTCCAGAGGGCATCCCAATAACACTGAATTTTATTGTAAAACAGGGATGTGGTGCAAGAATCAAACAGTCTGAGCAGGAAATTGCAGCATGACTGGGGTACAGTTGGGATTGGGATGCAGATGGGATGTGCAGGCAGAGCTTACAAATACCTGGAAATATCCATGTACAGCTGGGATCCTGTCTTTGCACAGGGTTTTCATCCCATAGCATGGAATGTTATTGGGTCCAGCTCCTGGCCCTGCACAGGACAACTCCAAAAATCCCACCATGTGATGAGAGCATCGTCCAAATGCTTCTTTAGTTCTGGCAGCCTCAGGGCTGTGACCACTGCCCTGGGGAGCCTGTTCCAGTGCCCCAGGGGACAAAAGCCAGCGTTATGGGGACTGGGACAAGTGCATCTGATGCTGCCTGGCTTTCTGGGAGGGTCCTTCCTGCCAGCTGGTTGCTGCCACGGTCCTGTGGGTACCCAAGGGCAATGCTGAAGCTGTGAGCATCTGGGGAAGCCCTATGGGGTGTGTTGGAACATTAACTTATCCAGCAAAAAGCCTTAGAAATTGTAAAACTGAAAAAAAACCATCCCTCCAGCCCAGACAACTTTAACTGCTCGGCTTCCTTATTTCATTTTTTAAAAAACGAGTTCTTTTTCTGGTGGTTTGTCTATTCCACTTGGCTTCTCTGCAGGTGGCCCCTCAGCAGTGTGGGTTGCTCCTACTCAGCTTCAGAGTGGGAGAAGCTGGCAAAGGGATCAAAAAGTGGCAGAGTTGAGAAAAAAAGAGTGATGTGCATCCCCTGCTACAGGCATCCTTTTATCATCCTTCTGCATCTTTGGGCAGAAGCAGATGGAAAAGGAAAATGCAGTCAGTGATGCTGATGTGGGAATTAGAGGAATAAAAGCTGGCAGCTAATTTCTTCCCCTGATAAGGGAATAGCCGCAGTGCCAGCCAGGACTCTGTGGGGTGGTTTGCCAGGTTACACAGTTCATGGGTGACCACCAGACCACTCACTGTGTCCTGTGGGATCGAGGGTTTTGGGTGGCTCATCCCTCTGTCATGTGCATCTTCAGTCTGGACAGGGGAGACCTTCCATGGAGAGGGGGATAGATGGAGGTGTGAGGCTTGAGTGGGCTCTGCTGCCCATGGATCAAGCATGGGGGATGCTGGTCACCACCACTGCTGGTTGATGGCTTCTGTGGGCACTTGGCTGGAGGACCTGGTGGGGAGGTGTAGTGAGAGCTGTCCCTGTGCTTTGGATGCTGTCCCTGTCCCCAACACCACTAGGAAGGTGGTCAAGGGGAGCTGTGCAGCATCCCACCCTCCTGGCTGGCAGGGGGGTAGTTGACAGAACAGGCACTGACAGCAGTTCCTTACCCTTGCAGTGGCCCACCATGACCTGGAAAACACCCTAAACTGCAGTTTCATCGAGCCACCCTCTGTGGTGGAGCAGCCTTCCCCATCCTGGTCATCCCGCGGCTCCTTCTCCTCCTTCGACACCACGGACGAGGGGCCGGTGTACTGCGTCCCCCATGAAGGTGAGCAGGGGGTGCATCCCCAGGAGACTTTGGGGACATTACCAGGGGCCTGCTTGAAGAAGAAGTGTCACTCATGCACAGTGGGGACCGTGTCACCTGGTTCCTCGTGCCCCAGGAAGGGATGAAGGTGTTAGTCTTGCCTCCCATGCAGTTTCAAAGCTCCCTCCTCCAGCGTTTGCTGTTCCAGGGTTAAGAGCCAGGAGGTCCCTGACTGGGAGGTGGGAACATGGGGAGTCCAAGGGGAGCCCGCTGTCCTGCAGGAGCACCTCGATCTTTCCCCTCATCAGGCACATCCCACCTGACATCCCTGTGCTCTCTTCCCACAGAGAGCGTGGGTGACAGCAGGGACAGAGGGACACCCGCCAGCCCCACAGACAAGCTCGTGGCCCCCACTGGCGGGGAGGAAGCGGGCGAATACACATTCCTGAAGGAGACGGGCTCTGTCAGAGCCTTCCCAGCCGACAGCAGTGAGACCCCCCTGCTCAAGTCCTCGGACAGCGAGCGCTCCTCCTGCGGCTCTGGCTCAGCCGGTGCCGCGCTCTACGCCCGGGTCGCCCGCCTCTCCAAGCAGTCCAGGGAGGAGGAGGATGCCACTGGGGAGCACTGCAGCCCCGGGAAGCCACCATCCCCGGAAAGGACCAAGCCCCGTCCCCCAGACCCAAGCACTAAGCCCAAAGTCTCCTGGATCCACAGCAGGTACAACTCTGGCCAGTCCAACTCGCTGCCAGCACCCAGACAATCCCCAGACCGAGCAGCTGTCCATTCCAGCAGCCCTGAGCAAGGCCAGGGCTTGGCCAAGAGGAAGAGGAGCCCGAGCGAGACATCAGCCAGCATGCAGGGCAGAGTGGAGGAGAAGGGAGGCATGCGGGGCAAGGAGAAAGCGCAGAAGCAACCAAAAGAGCCTGGTGTCCCCGAGGGCAAAGCCAGCCTTACCGGGGAGCCCCAGTCACCCTCCAAGCCCAAACAGAGGAGCAAAGCCAGCTCAGAGCCGATGGAGAGCATCAATGGGGCAGTGCAGAACGCCTTCCGAAAGATGGGCGCCCTCCAGCCGGAGCGGCGGGTCGGGGATGCCAAGGATGCTCCTCGCAGCCCCGGCACCAGCAAACCCCGCTCTGAGCCACTGCATCCCCAGCTGGCCTCCGAGCTGGCTGCCCAGCTGAAGGAAAAGACTCAGAGCCTCAACAAGGGGGATGGAGGCACCCGGGCGAATGGGGTGGGCACCCAGCGGGAGAAGCCCACCCCTCCACAGAAAGCCAAGCGCTCAGCGGCCACCAGCGGCCAGAAGACCAGCAAACCCTTGCTGCCCACCTCTCCCCACCTGCAAAAACTGATCCCTGGGGCACCCGAGCTGGCAGCTGGGGAGCCCAAGTGGGTGGAGAAGCCAAGTGCTGGCAGCGGCCAGGATCAGGTTCTCCCCAGCGAGCAGGCAGCCAAGAAAACCCCCATTAAGAAGCCTCCTAGGAAGAAGAGCCGAGAAGCCAACCTGGAGCCACCCAGGGCAGCTGCTGTGCCCGCCCAAGCAGTACAGTGACCAGGAGCCAGGCACCGGCCCCACACTGCCTGGCCACACACTGGGAAGGAGGACATTGCCAGCACAACCAGTGGATGGGGGAGCCTGGACTGGGCAGGGGGCGCTGGAAGAGTCTTGAGCCTCCATTTATGCCCCTCCACCACTCTCATCCTCCTTTTTCCTTTAGTCACCCCCGCTCTAGGACCTGGTCCCTCCATCCACACCCTGCTCCTGCTCCCTGCCTGGGTCTGGCAGCTCGCCCTCCCTCCCCACGCAGGGCAGGACCACAGGGAGCCGGCCCGGCCGCCACCCCAGGGGGGTCCGTGCGTGGCATATCCCCCCCCCTTTTTTGTAGCAGTATTATTGATCGCATAAGCAGCGCTTGTTGTACTCCATGTGCCCACGGTATATTCTGCAGTAATGGAGCCGCTCGCTTCCTGCATCCCACTCTGGTCTGTTGGGCTTGCGGAGCACCGGAGAGCTCCTCTCACTGAGCTGCTGCTCAGTGCCCAGGGCAGTGCCAGGGATAGCCCACAACCATCCTTGGCAGCAGCCCCCCTGCCCCAGTGCCCTGGGCCCCAGGCACAGCTCTCCATCGCCGGTCCTGCCGCAGCTGCGCTGTGCCTGCATGGGGTCGAGCTGGTTTCGACTGATGCCACCCTCCCCTCTGCCCTGGGGCTGCTCCTGTCCAGGAGGAAGCGCTACTTATGGACGGAGCTGGACACCCTTCGGGCTCCTGCATCCCATCCAGCAGAGTTGGAGGGATTAGTTTGGTACGAGAGAGCCTGGCACCTCTGCAGAGCGCTTTCCTAATAAAAATGTATTTCTTCCATAGCTGGGTGCCATCTCTCCCTGCCCCAGGCTCCTCACGGGCTGTCAACGTGCTGGGAATTGCCTAGTCTTGCTTGGGTGCTATCCTGGTCCTGAGTGGGATGCAGTGGGGAGATGGATGACGCTGCAGCAGGTGCAAGCAGGTGGTAACAAGCAGCAGAGAGGAGGGAAGGGAGGTCCCTGCTGGAGCTGCTGCTGTGTGCTCACCTGGCTTCAGGAGACCAGCCGTGGGGGAAAAGACAAATAGCCCCTCACCCCCCAGCATCCATCATCCTCCTGGTGGCTGACACGTCCCAGTGTGGCCTGGGTCAAGAACCTGAGGTTCAAGAGAGCTCTGGCCACTGGGCAAAGAGAGCCCAGCCCTGGCTGGGTGCTCAGGGTGTTGGGACACAAATGTGGGAGGACACTAAGGGTGGCAGTGGGTGCAAGGCTCTGACCCCAGCTTTCTAACCTCCTGCCCAGAGGCTGCCAACCCTGGCAGCATTTGAGGTCTCCACACAGCCCCAGACACGATGCTGCCGTGGGTAAGGCTGAGAGAAGCCTAGAGGCAGCTGAGAAGCAGGGGCTTCTCCCACCTGGCACCTGCCCAAGATTCCTGAGCAGAAGGATGTTTCCTGCCATGAGAACTGGGGTTGCCTGCTTCCATGGGAGCCAGGAGCATTGGTGCCCACTACTGAGTTATCCTGAGCTCTGCCCACAGTGGGGGATGGTGGCCCAGAAGACTGCCAGACCAAAAGGTCAACCACAGCAATCTCAGAGGTGATGGATGCAGCTGGTGTACACCAGGATGGGATGAGACCACCTGGAACCAGGACTGCAACCAGCCCAGCATGGCAGTCACGAGGGGATGGGAGTCCAGCACACTGCTGGGCATCGCTCAGCACTGTGGAGCTGGAGCCAGTTCAGTGTCTGACACTGGCTGGAGAAGCATCATCTTATAATACAAAACTGAAAAAAACCTCAGGAAATCAGGAAAGCTCGCCCCAATCCCCAGGCTATCCTGGGACAGCAGAGCATCACCCAAGCATGAGCCCATCCATGAGCTCCCATCACAGCCCCAGCCAGCCAGAGGAGGGCCTGCAAGTGAGCAGCCTATGGATAAATTCAAAAATCCCACATCACAGACACTGATGTATGTCCTGGCAGGTCACCAGAGGCTCCAGCCCAACTATCACATCAGGACAGCTGTGGCAATGTCTCACTGAGTCTTGGGAATCTCCAGGGATGGAGATGCCCCAGTCCCTTTGATTGTCCCAGGGCCATTCTCCCAGGGAGGAATTTTCTTCAAGGGTCCAACATGAACCTTCAGTTGGTAGGTATTTTACCCCATCACATCACCTGGCACCATCAAGAAGGGTTCAACTTCATCATGAAGCTCTCTCAAGGGAGGTTTAGGCCGGATATTAGGAAAAGGTTCTTCCCCCAGAGAGTGGTTGGGCACTGAACAGGCTCCCCAGGGCAGTGGGCCAGTGGTCACAGCCCCAAGGCTGCCAGAGCTCAAGGAGCATTTGGACAATTCTATCAGGGAGATGGTGGAATTGTTGGGGTGTCCTGGGCAGGTCCAGGAGTTGGATGGTCTCTGTGGGTCCCTTCCAACTCAGGATATTCTGTGATTCTCTGATTCTATGATCTTAGTCACTGGCTGTTCTTGAACCTTTCCCCCAGCCCAACCCAGCCCACTCCACTTCTAGCACAGTGCATGCCAGCTCCATGACCATGTTGATAGCCCTTGTCCTGACCTCTCCATTTTCTTCACGTCGCTCTTGGACTAGGAGACCCACAACTGGACCCCTGCCTCAGGTGTCTGCCTGTGCCCTTCCCAGCAGCCACCACTGTGGGCTTTGCCTTGCTCTGAGGAAAAACAACAAGCTGATATTCAGCCTGAGGTCCTCTGTTGCCTCCAGAGTCTTTTTAACAGGGTCTTTCCAGTTCAGATAGGTTAAAATCTTCTTCAAGCAATTTGACCACAAAGGACATGAATGAGACGTCACCACACCTCAGCATCATGAAGGACTGATGTCTCCTCATGATGTGACTGTGAATCTCTTTTCCAAACATCCTGCAGACTTCCCTCCCACTGCCTCACGTTGGATATCTCTGACTAACAGCTCCCCATGGCAGACACTGGTGAGGGGTCCACAAGTCAGAAGAGGCTGAAAATCATCCATTTCCCTGCAGCTGAGAGCTTACCTGGAAGATCATACATGCTGAACACATTTGCTGCTCTGACCTGCTTTCCACCTCTCTCTTGAACATGCAGAAAACTTTGACTTCAGGGAAAAACAGATGAACCCAGTCATAATGTGGAGAAATCCAAGTGTTCTGCTCCCTTGAGATGGAGCAAGATCCACCTTCCCTGATAGACAGGTAGGGCATTTGGTGACAGTATGGTGGCCATGGCTGAGGAGAAGCAGTGGGTGAGACTGGCGGGAGATGCTCTGATGGAGCCACCAGCCCTGTGCTCCACCAGCACCTCATCCATGGAATCAGAGGAGTGCAAGTGTGGGCCACACTTGTGGCCTGTCCCCTCCTCCACCAACACTGCAACACTGATCTTCCCATTTCCTGCCAATTTCCCAAAGCGAAGAAGGAGCCTTTGGGTTGGACAACAGCACGTTTGTTTTGGCTTGGCTGGCGAGCAGCGATAAAAGCCAGCCTGCTGCCAACAATTCATTTCCTATTTCAGGCCCTACCAAAAATAAACTCAGAAGGGAAACTCCAATGGGAACAAAACATGCAGGAGACAACTCAGGGCTCCCAAAACTACATAGGAAATTTATCCCTCAGAGTTCACTGGGAAGAGGTACAGCAGCATTAGGGGGATTTTGTGCTGGGTGGGGGGATTATGAGGGGCTTGGGGAACTCCAGAAAGGTTATAGAGATATAAATATCTATTCAGCTGACAATCCCTGTAGTGGCTCCACGTGGCTACATCACACATGGAGAAATGGCCGTTTCCTTCTTTGCCCCCAAAACGAATGCAGGGGTCCCTGACTGCCTTCCCTAGGACACTCCAGGGACGGCCAGTCTGGGGGCACTGGGATGTCCCCAGGCCACATGGGTGATGTACTTGTGCAGCCACCATCCAGCTGGCACAGGGCTCCCTGCTGCCAGGCTGTGTGGATCACCAAGCCCTAGCTTGGCATGGACACCTTGATCCAGCACCCACAGCTTTCCCTTGGGATGATGGAGCCTTTGGGTGGGTGTTTGCAGCCTTCTCCCTCATGAAATAAGGCAGGGGGTGGTTTTGTCACTGCTGCCTTTCCCTGTGCCCAAGATGCCACAAGACATAGGACATTGAGATATATATACACTCCAGGAGAATATTATTTATTTATGTTTATTTATATATGTGTATATATACACCCCCACACAAAAATATGTATGTATATTACATGCATATTTTTGTGTGGAGATATGTATATAATATATATGTATGCCCTCCTATACACTCTAGGAGTAATTTTTTTTTATATTTCTATATTTATTTTCATATATTCTCCTATATACTCCTATATTTCATACATTCTCCTACATACTCCTGGAGTACATAGTACATACACTTACACATATATAAGAATATAAGTATAGATATATACCCTTCTTTATTTTTATATATATGCTTATATATTTATATTAATTTCTACTTATTTTAAATACATATGTGCATACACACACATGCAAACACTTATGCACTTACCTATTTATCTAGGTTGTAGGAGCTGAAGGTGAGGATGGAGAGGTCAGGCTCAGCCTGCCCCCAGCCTGCAGCATCCAGGTGCCAGCTCCATCCCAGCTGGCCATGTGGCAGTGGCACCCAGGCACCTCCCACCACCATGCCCACAGACCTGGTCTTTTGATGTTGAATCCAACAAGTGCTGTGCTGGGCACTTCCCTGAGGATTTGCAGTTCAGGGGGCTCCAGCAAGGACTTGCTGGGAAACAGGGCAGCAGAGTGCCTGGCAGGGATGTTACCTCCTAGCAGCAGCTCCAGGCTCTGCAAGCAGGACCTGGCACCATTCTAAAGTCATTTTGTCCTCACTGATGGGCACTCATGGCTAGGCAAAGCCACAGTCATGCTTCTCTGCCCTCTGCTGCCGTGCATCATATGGGCTTCAAACTTCAGGGGTGCACACGATGTGCCTTTTGCAGGGCACAGTGCAGTGCCCTGAGCACTGGATGGGAGAAGGGGGCTGCAGCTGGAGCTCCCCACTCAGCAGGCATCGGGGACGCAGGCAGCACCTCCCTGGGCTGCCCACCCAGCAACCCCACCTTGGCTCCATTTTAAGACTCTTCCTCACCCCGTGGAGTAGTGGAAGCATTTCCATGTGATCCAGAGCACTAAATAATCCCCGGTCGCAGTGAGCTGCACAGAGCAAAGGGACACAGGGAGATGTCACTATGCAGATCCAAGAGCCTGAGCCTTTATTTCAGCTTCTGAAAGTATCATTTAAGAAAAATCCCTATTTTTGCAGGGAAAGCACGAGGGCACTCTATCCAAGCACTTCGATCAGGAGAGGAAGAATAATCAGGCAGAAGATAAGGAGAGGCTCTGGCACTGCCGGTACCTGATTCATCCCCAGGCCTGTGCTCCCAGCCACACCGCATCCGCCCTTGTTTAGTCTGTGTGGAGCACAAATCACTGTGCAATGTCATCACTCTGCCCGGGCCTGGATTTCATTAAGAGCCACATGATCGGCCCTGGCTGCTGGCCGTGCTCCCCCCGCAGAGCTGTGCAGGATGCCAGGGCGGGGTCGGGGTAGGGGGCTAAATTGGTGCCTTGTCTGCAGGAGAGGAGTCACAGCTGCCTCGTTGGAGTTTGGTCCCCCTCAGGGCAAGGCAGTGCAGCCTGCAGCTGCACTGCTCAAGTGGTCCTCAGGACCCACGAGTTGGGGTCACTGCCCCTGGCAAAAGTCCGGCTGCTGACACAGAGGGGCATGGGTGGCAACTGGGCAGCCCCAGCCAAAGGATGGAATGGATTGGCTGCAGGCTGCTGCATCCCTGCATCCCATCACAGCCTTCTCATCCCTTGCAGCTCACTGCAGCTCTTGCATCCCTTGGATCCTTTACATGCCGTAGCACCCCTTACATCCTGTTGCACTCCCTGCATCCCTTGCAGCCTCCTTGCATACCTTGTATTCTTTATAGCCTACTGCAGCCTTTGCAGCCCTTGCAGGCCACTGTATCCTTTACATCCCTCGCATCCTTTGCGGCCCTCTGAATCCCTTATATCCCACTACATCCTTTACATCCCTTGCAGCCTGCTGTGTCCCTGGCATCCCCTACATCCTCTGCACTCTCTCCCCCTCACAGCCCATGGCCCCTGCACACAACTCCCAGCCAAGCCCACACACTTCTGTCTCATCACAGCTCATTCTTGGTTATGAAGCCCCATGCACTGACCTGGGAGCACCCATACCAGCCAGTTGGGAGCCTCTCCAACAGGTCCAGGGGAAGCAGCTCCTACCCCTTGCTCAGATTCTCCAGGCAGGGCTGTTGTCCACGAGGTGGTAAAGACCCATCACCCCACCTCAAACAGACCTAACACCCCTCTCTCTGCAGGTAGTGAAGACACGAGAAGTTTGTGGGATGCTGAGCCATAACCAACAATGAATTTGCCCTGGCTGAGCATCCATGTCCCATCCCAAGGAAGGATATGCAGTCAGGATGCGTGCATGCAGCATCTCCTCTGAGTCCCCAGGGAGTTCAGCCCAGACAACCAAAGCCTGGCCATGTTCTCCAACACGTAACAACGCATGCTTCTCATGGCAGGTCAAGAGAGCTCTTCCAGCCCAGTAGCCCTTGCTCTCCCGGCTACACCCCCAGCCAAGCCAGGAAGGGAGCTCGGAGGCTTTACCCAGCACCACTGAAGAGACAGCAACCACCTCAATCCAGATCTTATTTTAGCTGCAGCTTAGGGGTGAAATTCTCATTCAAATATTCAGCTCCAGAGGCCAGAGCAGGGGAAGTGCTTTTACTCCACAGTGTTTAAATTGAAATAAATCCGATGAGCCCAAGGCTGAGGCTCTGGTGGTCCCAGCCATGTGCTCCCCTCACCTGGGGGACATGGCTGAGGGCCCATACAAGCTTATAGTGGCTTGAAAAAGGAGACGGGAAGCTGGGGATGGGTAGCAAAGCCTCTGTGGTGGGTGACTACACACCCACTGCAGAGAGGAGTCAGGAGGCTGCTGCTGTAGTCACTTCCCCAGGGGTGCAGGGGGCTGGTACAGGTCTTGGAGGATCCAAAGAGTAGCTGGAGGAGACTTGGGGAAACCATCCAAGCCAAGCCAGCTGAGGAGAGACAGAGCCAGCCTTTGAGGAGAGGAGCCCCCCAGACCTAGCCCTGGCTGCTCCCTGGCTCCATCCCTCAGCAAGGGACTGACTGGCTTGGGCTTGGGTTGAGGGCACCATGGCTCAGGCTGAGCTGCTGTCGAGTCACCAGCTCTGGCACATGCCATAGAGAGCAGAGCTACTGGTGGCATGCTCGTCAGCTCCCAGCCCAGGCATCAGATCATACTGACTTGTCCCTGGCTCCACAGTAAAGGCAGTAAAGCCATGTTTGGTGCAATCTCGGCAGTGCAGTGGCCTCTTTCAGTGACAGCTGGTTGCTTGATGACACCGCTCTCACCAAAGGCTGTGGAGGTGCTCCCAGCTCTGCAGCAGTGATTCAGAGCCTCCCACAGGGCAGTCCTCCCACAGGGACTCCAAGCTTGGACAGTCATCTCCCAGGAACAGGTGTGCGATTGGGCTTCTCTGGAGGATTATTCCCCATGGCACTGTGCCCCAGTGCACTGTGCTCTGTGCACACCCCACTCCTGCTGCCATCTTTGCTCAACTCAGGATCCAGCAAAGCCCTAAAAATGCTGTTTTCCAGCATTTCTGAGTGTGCAAATGTGCCTGCTGCAGGAAAGGGACATTGAGGCATCCCTTCCCTAAACAGGCAGTGGACACCTTTGCAAATCTCTCCATCCTGGGAGATATTTTCCGTGTAGGTGAGTGCAAGAAGCCTAAACCCCACCTTTTGCTTAGAGCCAAGGCAAGTGGCTCCAGTGGGATACAGAATCCTTTGGCCCTCTGGATGACCCCACCCATCCCACACTAGGTCACAGGCTACATCCCATGAAGTGTTCTCATTCCGTCCACTCTCCTCTGCACTGGAAGTGTGAGGAAAGCCCCGTGGCTGGTTGAGGGCTCAGGAAGCAGCAGCAGGACAGGATCAGTCAAAGATTCCTCTGTGCCAAGGGAAGGAGCATCCTGCTCTCCCGCTGCAGAGCTCCTATGGCCATGAGCATGTGGCCTCATCCTGCCTGGCAGGGCACATCACTCAGTGCACATTGGCCAGAGGCAGCTGGAGCAGGATGATGTGGTGGGAGCATGTGCAGGTCCCACTGGGCTCTTCCCCAGCCCCTCTTACTCTGTCCTACATCCCCACAAGCATCCTGGCCCAGCAATGATCCCTGTGCAAATCAGGGCCGGGTGCTTCATGGAGCACATGCCAGCTCAGTTCCCTTCCCCAGGACCCCCCCAAATCCCAGCTTTTGAATCCCCAACCCCGCAGGATGCAGAGGCAGCACCCGGAGCTGCCAGGCTAATGAGGAGTGCATGGGACCCACATCTGTTAGCGATTGAGGCGGGAGCAGCTCTGGGAAGGGAGGAAGCGCAGATTTCCTGCAGCACAAAGGAAGGGAGAGGAATGTCCGCGGCAGAGTAGAGGGCCCAGCGCCCCCCTCCCTCTGCCTTCACAGGGGTGCACAGACACCATATTGTGCTCACTCCTTTGCTGGCATGGCTGGAGAGCGTCCCTGAGAATGTGCCCCCCTCTTCCCTGGGCTGAGCCCCTCGGCTGCCCCCCTTTCTACTCGCAGACGTGACCTCCATGGCCCCTGTCCACCATCCTGGCCATGCACCACTGGAGCCTCCATGGCCTCTTCCCTCCAGCCTGCTGCTGCTCAGGGACTGGGGTCGACACAACCCTCCCCACAGGCAGACATCCCCAGGCTTGAACCCCCCTTGAAAGAGCCTTGGGAAGGGAGCAAAGCCTGGCGAGTCCGTGAGGGCAGTGACATCAAGGCAGGGGCTGCTCTGTGTTGTGCCTTTGGGGATGTGACACTTGGAGAGGACAAGGAAGGTGGCATTTAGGTCCTCACCAGTGTGGCCAACTGTGTGAGGGGAGGCAGCTGGTCTGCTCCTGTTCCAGGTGAAGTTTGGTCACCATACCTGAGCATCCCAGCCTGACAAAGAGATTTTGGGCTGTGCTGCTGGGGGAATTCCCTGGGGCAGCAAAACTCTGTGACAGCAGATGACAAAAAGAGAGGCATATTTAGCAAAAGCTGCCATCAAATCGTTATGGTGGAGGAGGGCAAACTGCTGGGGATGTTTTCATACTGATCCAGGACATTGCCCCAGCCAAAGCTGGCCAGCACAGCTCATAGCTCTGCATTAAAGGACCCTTTTTTCCCTTCCCTGGCAGCTCAGCAGGCTGCAGCACTCGTCCTCTGGCTGCCTCAGCATAGCACGACCTCGTGGTGGTTCCTGAGTGTGGGGTTGAAGTAATTTGCCTGTTCAACATATGAGGAAGTCATTCCATGGGGATGTTGCCCCCAGGCTGGAGGAAGAGCAGGCAGGGTGGGCAATGGGCAGGACAGATGGACACAGCAGGGTTAACTGCACAAGGTCTAAGCAGCCTAGAGGCAGAGGGATCTGCAGTCAGCCCACCCAAAGCCTCTCCAGCACTTGGGATTTGGGGATCCTTGAATGGAAATTTGAGGCAATGAAGGGGGGAAGCAGGGGGGCAGAAAGAAGGCAATTTCTACTCAGGGATGTTTTTCCATTTGGCTAGGGATGCTTCATGAACTCTCACACAGCCATTTCCAGTTCCCTCAAGAGGCAGCACGGCTTCTGTAGGCTTTGAAGTCCTATTAAATCCAATATTTTTAAGGCATTTTTAATCCATTTCAGCAGGTCTTTCATTTTGCTGATTCAAGCCAGGAACCTTTTCCTGTGACTGCTGCCATGAATGCACAGCCCTCATCACCCACACCCCAGCACCCTCGGGGAGAACCCATCACTGTTCCACGACTCCACGGTTTTCAGGGATTGGAAGGGATCTGGGCAGCCACACAGCCTCGACCTTCCCAGGGCACCCGAAAACATCGGCCAGCATAGCCCTGGCGATGTCTCCGTAGGGAATGTTACCCAGCTCACGGGCTAGAATGGCCTCTGACAGTGAAATCCCACCGGTGCCGGTGATGCCGGCGGTCACCTCATTTTTGGCTGCAGTGAAGTCACCCTGTGCCACCCATTTCAAAGCGAATTCCATCCGAAACTCTCCTGACAAAGTAATTTAAAACACCTGCAGCTACTTCCAAGCCGGAGCAGCGGGACACTTCGGGATCCCCGCCCGTGCATCACATGGGATGGTCTATAGAGGAACCGCCTGGAAACCTCCGACCGGTGGCCAGTCCGGGTCGCAGGGCAGGCGGGGGGGACGGGTAGTGGTCCGCCGTGCCGCCGAGACAGGTGGGGACCGAGGACGCGCCGCGAACGGCGACCGGGAGCGCCAGGAATAGCGACCGGGAGCGCCAGGAATAGCGACCGGGAGCAGCCGGGCTGGGGCTGAGGGGGCGGGGCGAT